>NW_010240895.1:52361-73230 GCF_000690775.1 Eurypyga helias | reverse complement strand
CGGGCCCCCGCCCTGGGGCGAGACCACCTGGATCTACCACGACGGCGAGGACACGAAGATGATCGTGGGTGAGGAGAAGAAGTTCCTGCTGCCCTTCTGGCTGCAGGTCATCTTCATCTCGCTCCTCCTCTGCCTCTCGGGCATGTTCAGCGGCCTCAACCTGGGCCTCATGGCCCTGGACCCCATGGAGCTGCGCATCGTGCAGAACTGTGGCACGGACAAAGAGAAGAACTACGCCAAGCGCATCGAGCCCGTGCGGCGCCAGGGCAACTACCTGCTCTGCTCTCTCCTGCTTGGCAACGTCCTGGTCAACACCACGCTGACCATCCTGCTAGACGACATTGCCGGCTCCGGGTTGGTGGCCGTAGTGGTCTCCACCATCGGTATCGTCATCTTCGGCGAGATCGTGCCACAGGCCATTTGCTCTCGGCACGGCCTGGCCGTGGGCGCCAACACCATCTTCCTCACCAAGTTTTTCATGATGATGACCTTTCCGGCCTCCTACCCCGTCAGCAAGTTGCTGGACTGTGTCCTGGGCCAGGAGATCGGCACGGTCTACAACCGTGAGAAGTTGTTGGAGATGCTGCGGGTCACCGACCCTTATAACGATCTAGTCAAGGAGGAGCTCAATATTATCCAAGGAGCCCTGGAGCTGCGCACCAAGACGGTGGAGGATGTGATGACTCCCCTCCGAGACTGCTTCATGATCGCAGCCGAGGCCGTGCTCGACTTCAACACTATGTCCGAGATCATGGAAAGCGGTTATACCCGCATCCCCGTTTTCGAGGGTGACCGTTCCAACATCGTGGACCTCCTCTTCGTTAAGGACCTGGCTTTTGTGGACCCCGATGACTGCACTCCGCTCAAGACCATCACTCGCTTCTACAACCACCCGCTGCACTTCGTCTTCAATGACACCAAGCTCGATGCCATGCTGGAGGAGTTCAAGAAAGGTGGGCTCGTGGCGGCGGTGGGGGGGTGCTGCTTGGTGGCGGCCAGCATCTGCCTTCTCGTGGCCAGCTGCCAGGAAGGCGAGGGAGCTCAGCAGAGAGCTCCTCTGGGGTTCCTGCTTGTGGAGGGGTTTGGGAAGGTGTGTTTGGAGCAGGGAGCAGCCCGTGTTTAGGCATCTGCCGGATCTGCCTGTTCCCTGGGCCAGAAAGCTGATACGCGGCTGGTATGCGCCCCCGGCCTCTTTTTCCCACTGCCCTGGGATGTGTGTGTGGGCATGGCGCCAAGCAAGGTTGTTTTCTTTCTTGCTTTTTCCACTCATCTGCCCATTATAGGGAGAACGGCTGACGGGAATCTGCACCCGTTCCTTGGCTGGGTCTTCTCCGTGCTTTTTCAGCTGGCCTGGCGGTGAGGAGTGGGTGGGCTGCGGGGGGAGGTCACCCGTATCTTTCAGGCTTAGTGCATGCACACGTGCTGAGATAAACAAGGCGGTTTAGCTCCATTCATAGGCTCAGCCGGCCGACCTCAGCTCTGTGCTTGCGTTGGCGTTATGTTGATTGACGGTTTGATCTTGTAACTCTCAGGGTCTTAAAATGCATTTGAAAGCACCTGTTGGGGCTGCACTTGAGAGTTCCTGATTTCTTTCCCGCGGCTTCCCTCTGCCCCCCAGGACCACAGGCTCAGTAAAGACGTGACCCTTTCCACCTCTCTGGTGTAGCGTGGGTATGAGTTGCATCAGAACGAGACTGAGGCTTTCCGGCCCCGTCTCGATTACAGGAGATGTTGACCTGACAAATGCATCTTAATTCCTGTTAGAAGCTTTTGCTTATGAGAAAGGGAAAGAACTCTTTTTGTTTTCCTTTTCAAATCTGTTCCTCTCTGCAAGCCAAATAATGACTCTCTATGGCCTGTGCAAGAACGTGGCTTCAGATAGTTCAGTGAAATTTCAAACAGTTGGGATGCGTGGACTCCCATGCTGGAAAACTGAAGGCCGATGGAGTGCCATGGAGCTCTTCGTACGCGGGGAGATGTGATCAAAGTACCGCTGAGCAGCTCGGGCCCTGGGCAATGATCTGGCTGAAAGAGGAGACCTTTACAGCCGCGCTGACCCCGCACTTAGACTGACGGGGAATATTTGAGTTCACCTTTTATCAACTGCAAAAGTTACCTTGAAAAGAAATCTGAATTGGTGAATGGTCTTTCTGGGTAATAAATTTAAATTACCACTTAAATTTCAGGAGCTGTTTGTCCACACACTGAGCTCTGACAGCATGGCATTTGATCTCTTTCTTCCCGCTTAACTCCGTTTTGGGGATTGGGAGGGTTATCCCACCGGTTTCCTCATCTGTATTTCATCTTCACGGAGAGAAGGTGAACATATCCCTGCTTTTCACCGACTAGTGCAACAGTGGTTTTCTCACCTCTTTCTGCCTCTGTGTAGTGATGGGGAAATCTTACCTGGGCTCGGAGCTGTGGGAGGGGAGATGGGGAGAGCCTCCCTCGGCTGTGGTTTCTGCGCTGAGGGATCTGCAGCTCTGCTCTGGGAAACTCAATTACGTTGGCTGGTTATGATGGGAGTTTGCCGCACGTGTGTGTGTAGGCTTGTTCTTCTCCCCCCCACCCCCTTCTTCAGACCCCACGTAGGATGACGGGCTTCTGAACTTGTAGCGAGACTTGCGGTTTTTTCTCCTTCTGCTTGTAGCAGTGTGTCTGAGCAGATTAATATTCATGTTGGTTGCTTTATTGAAGGAGGTGAAATGCGATCCTGTGTGTTACCATAGGGGTTCTTTAATAGCTGGGAGAATTAGGTGCATGCTTTAATCCTGCAAATGTGGCTAAGGCAAATACACTTCCTTCCAGCTCCTGAAACTTGTGCTTAAAATAGGCTTCTTAAAAATTCACCTGAGTGGCTTGGAAGGTGCAGACCAGAGATCGCTTTCCCTGCTAGCCAGAGGACTTCCCTTGCCTGCACTAGGAAACACTCCAGCAGCACCAGTTTAGGATGACTTCCTGATGCGTGTTCCCTCCCGAGATGGCTGTGACCTGCAATGGTCTCTGTAGTTGGGAGTTAATTCAGGGGAGTTGGATCACACGGAGATGTTTACTCCAGAACAGCTATGCTGGTTGGTCTGTGTTGACAAACCCAGGTGTTAGGACCAGCTCTGTCCTAACTGGTCTTTAACTTCTGTCTTTAGAAGTGCAGATATGGTGGAAATAAATGGCTTCCTTTGTGCCCTTTGAAATGAATGTAAATAACTGATAGCTTGCCTGATCTGGCATAGCGGCAGCAGCTTTTGCAAGAGTTCTTCAAACTTTCTTATCCGAGCAACCTTGCCAAATTCCCGTGAGAGTGTACAAATTAAAGGTGAGAATCAAATTGCGTGTTACTCGCTGGTAGAGTGTTGAAAATAAATAAGATGACAGTTTATAATCATTCCCTTCCCACCGCATTGACCTTCTGCTGCAGTCGGCTTGCTTCAAAACTCATGTACGTGTGTCTCTTTTTTTTCTTTCTCCCACCCAGGTCCCTGCTACCACCGTTTGGTGCAACAGGCAGCTCGTGCTGTCAGTTGAATACTTCCATCAGCTTAAGGAGAGACGCTTGTTCCTCTTAAGAAGTGGGGCGATTAGCTGCGTAGGTGGGGTTTTGAAGCTCACTTTTTGGGCAGGAGCAAAACACACTTAACCTGGACACAGAATGAAGGTTTAGGAGGAGGGGATTAAAGGCCAGTCCCGGTGGGATGTGTGGTCTTAGTGCTGTTGTGGAAGATGAAATGGGTAGTTCCATACTTGCTCCAGTGCTTAGGCTGAACAGCTGGAGGATTTGGTGCTGGATCTGTATTAATGTTCTTTGCCCACAATTGCAAAATAAGTACCTGCTTCACTTCTATGCTGCCAGGTAAGAAACTGAATTTTAAGAGAGCTGCAGCACTTTCCCACTCCCTTGTTGCTCTAATCTCTTGAAGTGTGAGTAAATGTGATTTCTGAAGCAGTCCGCAAAAATTCTCTTCTAAAAAGCACTACTTATAAATAAATAAACAGCTTTTAAGAGGGGTGGTTTTCTGTTCCCATCGACAGGCCTTAAACCTCTACCAGCACTGTCAGATCTGTTTGCCTACAAGTTGAACAGACTGAGTGTTTAACCTGCTCGAATTCAATCATTCAGGTGTAATGCAAGGGAGTATAAGGTACCCTTTTTGCTGGCCTAGGAAATGACCTGCCTGACTTTGCTCAGCGCACAGAGATATCTCATTTGAAACAAGTCCACTCCCAGCTAATCTGGCATTGGCCGTTGCTGTAAGGGGGAGCAAGGCATTACCTGTTCCGGAAGTGATTTGTGTCCTGGCTCCTGAGCTGTGGCAGGGGGTGAATAAGCGACAAAGTCACTTTTGGAAAGAAGCTGGTGAACTGTCTCTACTGGTCTCCTTTTCCTTGCTGATGAGTGTGTAGGCTTGCTTTTTTAAAAATTTTTTTCCTTCTTCCCCTTTTTGACAGTTCTCCTAGGTCTCTGCTCAAATGCTCTCTGGCACTTGCTCTTGGTGTTTTTCACAGGCAGATCTCTGCATGTGTGATCCTAAATCCAAAGCGTTCTATTTCTAGCTCCTTGCCTGCCTGCAAGAATTCAGCTTGAAAAGCCTCATGTTGTAATACTAATATTTTAAGATTGGCCCACTTTCTACAAGCCATTGTGTGGCTGCTTTCCTGGCGGCCTGGATGACTTCGGAGGGCAGCAGTTTCTCAATCGGAGTCCTCCTTATCTGGGGACTTTGAGTCGTATGTTTTGATCTTATTTATATCTGTTTCCACTCTTATACTAAAGATCAGATTTAATAACCTGTTACAAAGAAGTCACAGTAGTTGTGTGCGGCACTTCTGAGCTGTTGTTTTCTGAATCACATGGCAGCCTTGAGAAAATTCCTAGATTCCTTATTAAAATCATTGCCAACTGGACCTTAAAAGATTTTTCTCTCCTAAAATCCTTGCTTGATGACCTTTTCTTCACGCTCTGCTGGTCTTGTATTGTCTGTTTTTAATAGTGTGTATGTTTGGTGGCTGCATGTAGTGTGGACATAGGACCTGGAGAAAAACTTTGTCCATTTCCTTCCTAGTTCCTCCTCTCACTCCAAAGAAAACCAAGCCTCAGCAACCTGAAACCTAAACCCCTTTCTTCTGAGGGAGCAGAGAAGAATACCTAGACCTACTTACTCCTCTTGAGCACGTAGATCCTCTTTGGAAGTAGGTAGGCTAGAAAGTGTTCCAGAGGGATTCAGAGTTCTGCATTACTGTTGTTTGAGGTTTTTTCCTGTTATTAGGTCGCTGATCTTTCTGGTGCAGCTCTAACCCTGGCTTGTAGGTGCCTTCTTTCCTGTTCCCTTTCAGGTTTTCTGGGTTCCCGTCCTAAATGAATCTGAGTCCGGGCTTGCCATAAGTAACCTTTATTTAATGGATCCGAATGCTCACTTTCTAGGCAATCTACCAGGAGCCATTTTTCTGGGTAAGCCTGTGACTGCAGCGTTACCAGAAACTGGAAGGAACTACTTAAATCCTTTCTGGGATTATCAAAGGCATGTAAAATTCCTTCTTGGAAAACAATATTGTTTTCAAGGCTGTTTGGCTAATGAAAGGCACCTCCACCGATCGTTTTGGGGAAATTCATACAAAGGAAGAGGTGTTGAGGAGTTCCAGCATGGAGACACACTTTTTTGTGTGTGAAGAGAGTAGGGGAGTGGTGGGTGGGAGGGAATTTGCCACCGAGCTGCAGAAGACTTAGCACGATATGCCTGCAGATTTGTTCCTTGAGCAAAAATTGCGTGTGGGGGTGGGGGCTTGCCTCGTGACACACTGTTTCTTGGCTGTCTGACAGCGTAGCACCCGCAGGTACCGGGCTGCCAAGAGCTTTGCCGGCCTCGCAGAGCTGCGGGATGCGTGCGCGTTCCACTGGAGAGGAGCGGATGTGGGTTACTGCAGGCAGCCCGTCTGCTGGTATGCCGAGGGGGAGGCATCAAGGGGAGTGCATCGGAGAACAGCTGCAGTTCTTCCTGGACTCCCTACTGCGAAGTTTTTTTAGGGACCAGGAGAAGAAGAAACGCTGCTGGAGAGCAGCAGTGCTTCGTTGCCTTAGCCTTGGTGAGGAGCCCAGCTGGAGACTCTGTTCTGCTCCTGAGAGTAGAAGGAAATGTGGTCCAGGTGGCTGGCCAGAGAGAGAAGTAAGTGAATTAGATGGCTTGAGCAGTAGAGGTTTGAATCTGCTGCTTGTTTTGGGTGTGATTCTTGGATTGTTTTTGAACCGATTGCCAGCAACACTTGTCATACGGCGAAGACAAGAAGTTGCCTTTTCCTCCCCTCAGCTGTTTGCTAAGTTAGGGAGTGCTTTCCTGCTCTGGAGCTGATGGGAGTGAATTCCACAAGTGAACCATCTTCCTATCTGCTTTCCCTGTGTCTGTAAAGGTTATCTGTAATAGGCACTGATGTAAACTTCAGGTCAGTCTGTGCAGCCAGCAGCATTTCACAGCCAGTTTTGGAGTAGAATAGAGAGAAGAGGCAGATTGTCAACTTCTGAGCAAATTCAGTAGTGCAGGAAAACGATCAGGTAGTCTCACCATGTGCTGAGATGTTCTTTGAGTTTCACTGTTTCTCTGCCCGCGTGAGGTTCTGAGGAGCAGGACACTTTCTCAGTGAACTTCAGTTGACTCTAAGGGTGTAAAAACAATGGCAGTGAATCCTCTGCAGTGTACGTGTCTGCAATGGCTGTGGCTGCTTAGAGAAAGTATTAGCAAAAAGCTGATTTTGTTCCCCACGAAAGCTTACTGATCTCATCAGGCTGCGATTCAAGAAGTTGTGGAACTCAAGATACTGTCTTTATTAAATAGCCCTAGATGTGTGTTTCTTCCTGTGAGGGTGTCTAATCAGTGCCAAACCTTTCCCAGCTTTTGCACGTAGGCAAACAGCAGTAGTGGGGTGTCTCCTGTCAGTGGTTTTGTAGTGCTGGTGGCAGAAAGAGGTGGATCTAAAGGTTGCATTTCTGACTTCTGTATGAAGCCATCCAAAGGTAGATTTTGTTTTGGCAGGCTATGAGACCGCTCGGGCTGGGAATTGGGCAAATGGGGGAGTTTATACATGTTACGTAGCCCCAGTCCCCTTCGTTCTTTATTGAAGGAATCGGTGGGGAGTATTAGGAGGGTTGCTAGGTCACTTAGCTTGGAGCACCAATGCTATTAAACTGTACACAAGATCTAATCATCTTCCTGGTATTGATTACTGTCAGATTTTGTCTTGCTCACTTGGAGGGCAGGCATTGTAATGCACAGGAATTAAGACCTGGAGAATTTGAAGTCTCACTATTTCACTTCTTCTAAATACTCTGTAATGTATGCTTAATATTTAGAGTTGTAAGTCAGTTTTACAGCTGCACCATCAAGTAGGCTCTGAATGAAAGGAGTGGCCAAGCAGCATGTTGAACGAGTCCGTATCTCATCCTGCTGTGCTTTTTCCATTAATACTTAACAAGAGCTGACCCTTTCATTAGCTTATGTGCCTCTACAGGGCTGTGGTACAATTGCCAGACTCGATAGACCAATTGCACTTCTAGTATTGATTCCCTCCCAATTTCAGTAATGGAGCTTGTAAAACTAGCCCTCAACGCGGAGTACTCCAGTACTCTGAACCGTACCCTGGTGAGCATGACCTGGCACTCTTCTTAATTTGACAGGGTGCTGAAATACAGCTGACCAGCTACAAATCGGAGCGTAAATACTTGGTGCTAATAAGCTCCAGCCAACAGCACATGGCTAACAGTCCCAGATCAGGTGGTTGATCCAGCCTGGCTCCTGCCAAGGTCACTGAGTCACCTCAGGACTATCTAGTGATAGGTCTTTGTTTCACTTTTCAGCAATATATAATCATAGAAAGAGAGCTGCATAAATCTGTCATTAACCTCCTCCTGTTGGAATCCACCTTTTCCCTTGGCCTGGAAATCAGCATGGCCCAATAGATGCTGGCAGAAGAAGGTATGCTGAGAATGAACTAGGGCCAAGTGTGGTGGTGTACAAAGCATCTGTGAGAAGGGCATGAAAACTGCAGCTGGAAGGAACCATAAGGGGCAGAGATGACCTAGTCACCTCGGTGTAGGTCTTACAGAGAGGTGGATGTAGGGAAGAGAAAGGGATGGCCTGGAACAGGTAAGTTAAATCCCTTGCTGCCCTAAATGTTTTTGTGCAACATGAAGTTCTGATTCTTCAAAATGTATTGTTAAGAGTTGAGGCAGAGAAACTAAAATCTACTAAAATACTAAATTCCTATAGCTTCTTTAAAAATAAAATAAAAAAACTCCAACACCACAAAAAAACCCACTAGTGTTACAACTCCAGGACATGCAACTGTACTGTGTCTTTCAAGTCTTCAAGTGGGCTTGGAGGAACCCGGTTCCCATTTCACACTCCAGCTTGAAACACAAAGTTGCAATATCAGAAGGATAGATGGCAGAGAGATCCATGCTGCTTGGAGAGAAACTGGATGTTCTTCTGACTTTCCACTGGGGCTACATGTACTGGATGCGCTTTACACACTGGCCGTCTCCACTTACCTTTCCATTCTTGGTCTTCAGTAACAAAAAGGCTTTGATTTTTCCAAACTTGTCTCCACTAACTCTTTCCTTTTTGGTCCTCCTGTACTTGTGTTTATTCCTTTAATCTTCCTTGTTTACAGCTCTGCCTGCTTTCCACTCTGGAGACTCAGGAGTAGGGCCCCTTGGAGGCCTTTGAGCCATTGCTCTTGTGTTTTGCGTTAAAATTGCCTGTGAGTCTTCCAGAATTTTGGTAGGCAGACAGTTTTTGCTTTCAGGATTTGCCATGCTTCCATGTTGTCTATGGGGCATCATAGGGGCTGTCTGTCTTTGACCACTGTGGTGTTTTAGTACATGACCTGTAAGCGCAGGAGTTGTTTCTCTGGGTTGGCTGGCATGTTAGAAATCAGGATGCTTACATGGGTGTCGTGGTTATTTTTGTGATTTAAAGACGTGAGTCGATCTTGTGCTTTATCTACTGGTGATGACATCTGCTTGAGAGGACTAGTGAAAGGATACTGGAGAAGCAACTTGTAGCCAACTTGTCTTAACATACCGAAGCCCAAGATTGAACAGAAACCTCAAAGCTAAGAAAGCTTGTGTGAATGGGACTTATCGTTGTTTCTGTGTATCGAAGCATTTTGCTTGCAAATTGTTGGGTATAATTATTTCTGTGTTTTAATATGAAGCAACAGCCCTTCTCATCAAGGAATTGTACTTTGAAGGGCAGAGTAAGTGTGATGCCTGTCAATCTGGGAACTGAAACCTGATGATTATTGAGGCCTCAATAGTTACAAGTTAACGTGATTCTGCTGCAGTTACTAATTAACTGAGTGAGAGCTTTGCTCCAGCCAAAGGAGCTGGGGCCAGAACATGAGCACATACATTTAACACAAAAGATCTGTATAGCTTTGTTTCCTGTAATGTTTTCCGTTGGGATTGCACCATTCTTCTGCTGGCAGTCCTAAAAGGATCTGCTCTTCAAATGAGAGAGGTGTTGTAACATTGCTCTCTGCAGGGTGAACCATGCCATCCGGACTGGGCTCTTACTAGCTTGAGTTTCTCTCCAGCAGCAAGCGTGAAAGAAAGTTGTTGTGGTTTTTTTTTTTCTTTTTCATAGTGAGATTTTTATGGTGGTATAATCTCTCATGATGACATAACGGAGCCATCCATGACTGTTGATCTTTGCGGAGGTGAACAAGGCTTCTTTTTCCCCACTTGTCCATGGGTAACGAGGGCAACAAAATGCTGACTCTGCCTTAGTTGGATACTGTGCTGCCAGCAAACAGTTTTGAGAAGGATCTTGCCATTTCTGGTTTCCTTCCAGTGCTCCACCTCCTGCTTTGAGAAGATTGTCCTGCTTGCCCTTTGCACTGGCGGGTTCAAAGTGCAGCCCTTGGTCGAAAGTGAGCCTGCAGGACCCCTTTCCATGCAACAGTTATGTGAGGACAAGGATGATCAATTGCCTACTTTTATTGCTTCTGAATTGCTTGTCAGCAATTTCCAGACTTCTACAAAAAAAAAAAAGGAGAAAAATCTGCTGGTGTGAACATGTTCTTGATAAAAATTTGCAATCTGTCATGGAAAGTAGGTGTGGCTGTGGGTTTTAGGCAAGCTGCAGGCTTAGTTCTTCCTATCTAGCCTGGGACATCTTTCTGTTGGAAGCAAGTGTAGGTCTTACAGTTACAATTCCCCTACACAGCAAGTGCAGACAGGGGCCTTCAGTTGGTATTACAGGGCATCTACTAAGGCTTCAGTTAAACTTTGTACTAGTTAAGTTAGGCCTAAATAGAGAATTACAGTTGTTTGGTAGCTCTAACTTGAACTCCAAGGGACATCACCAAGCTTTTGCTCTGAGGTGGATAGATTAGTGTGGTATATGCTTTGCTGTGTGAATTTGTGTGGGTTTTTTTCCCCTGCTGTGTAACAGGTATGTGTACAGGTTTAAATGTACAAACATGCTTTTTGATTTTCAGCTTTTATTTTAGACTCCTAATGTAATATGTGGGGAGGTGGGGGGAGAAAGCATCCCTCAAGATACCAGTAACCTAGGCTTGCTGCCTAGGTCTTGCTTTTCCTCCATCAGAGGAGAGGAAGAAGGGCTGCCTCACCAGAGGCTGGGGCAGTGGTCCTGTGAGTAGCTCACTATATGGGCTACATGGTTGTAACGACATGGGATTTATGCTGCTCTTCAGATGTGATCTGGTCTTTGTTGCATGCTGGTTCCGGGCCCTCATGGGAACTAATTTTTATCTTCTTGTTGATGTTCTGGTTTGCCTGGAGCCTTTTGGAGTGGTTAGGCTTGAAAACACGGGTAACTCCACAGCTAAATTCAAGAACTTCACACTGCTCCCTGGCAGCATGGTTTTTCTTCTCAGTGTTGAAGAATTGCTTGCGCTGTGTGAGTGGGATTTCTCCCAGAGATGTCAAAATCATTGTCGGTTTCTATCTCAATGAAAATCCTGTATAGAGTACTTCAGACTCGACATCAGCTGCTAAGTTTGGGTGCTCACTTCCAAGAGAAAGGACTTTCTTGCATCACACATAGAGGGAAGCCTGCTTCTGTTCCTTCTCTACTAGCATATTTGTGTTTTCCTGTGACCCATCCAGAGATCACAGCATGCTTAAAGCTGTATTCCCTTCCCATATGATGGAGCCTGCCTCTCTGTCATAATCGGGAGTGATGGTTTTGTAGGTCTTTCTGTTTGGTTGACAAAGGCCCAGGGGGAATTACAATCACTAATGTGGAATTGCTTTGCCAGTAGTTTACTGGTTTAATCCAGCTTGTCTTGTATTGTCTGAAGGCTCCCAAGAACCTGGAAACGGAGAAGTTGCACAGTTCACCCTGTAGGCAGTCTTTGTGGGGGGTGAAGCTTCCCAACGTGGGAATCCCCTGAGGTTAGAGCTTGAGGAAGGCAGCTGGGGCAGTGCAAAAACTTAATTACCCACATAATGGATGCAGTCTCCAAGAACGAGCAGCAGATTGCTGTAGATGCCAATCGTAGGGTTGAACCTGTGAGTGCGGTTGTAGTGCGCGCAGCCCGTGTGCGAGCAAACACAGTACCTTGCTTTTCTTCTGCTTTCTGCAATGCCCCTGGGGTTAAGGGTGGGGATGAAGGTTTCCCTGTACTGTGTGATGCACCACAGACGGGAGTCCCAGTCTCTCCTCCTCTCTGCAGGGGCACACCTGCTGTGCATAGGATGAGAGTCTACCAGGAGAGCTCTGATGTCAATGGCTCTATTCTGTTAATGTGGTGGGTTTTTTCTTGCTTTCCAGAACAGCTGGTTTGAATTTTCCAGCTTTCACTGTCATCTTTGAACAAGTTTACTTTTTTTTTTTTATGAGAGACTGGGGAAGGGTGTGGGGTGGAGGGAAGACACACATACATTTGAGTGTTGAGGGCATTTTCATTTCCGATTCCTGGCCTGAAAACTGGGTTTAAACTTGTTGCTTGCCTGCTGTTTGAACAGGGTCCAGTGGTAAGAGGCTTTAATACATTTCTTCTTTGCAAATCGTCAACCTCACATCTTCCAGTAAAGGAAAGAATTTGGGAGTATAGCTTCCAAGAGTAATAGCCCTCTCAGCCCCATGCAATGCACAGGCTCCAACCTAAAAGTTCCAAGGAAAATATTCAGGAAGAGGGAAGCTGTCTAGCTGTATACCTGATGGGTTTGCATTTGAACTATTAGGCTGTGCAGAGACATCAGTATACGTTCTTTTTCAGATAGACACGGAGACATCCTGGAACTTGGAACTATGCTGGACTCTCTTAATCTCTTGTCTCTTATTTCCCAAGTCTATATTGATGATGATCTGCAGTTTGCCATTTTTCCTGCTAACCTGTTAAAGTGCACTTGGAAGTATTGGAGGCTGCATCCAGCTACCCTGCTTTCTACTTACATCCACCTCCTGATCAGTAGAAGGAGCCGAGTGCCGTCAGAAGTGCTTGAAAGGCTTAAGGGAGGATTCTGAGCAAAGACCCACCATGAAAAAGCTGGTAGGCTTGGGGACTTTGGTGCCATTTATGCTGAGTCTGGGTCTACATCTGTTTACTCTGAAAAGCACTAAAACAGCAGTGTCCTGCCAGTTTTTTATAGGAAGCTTCAGTGTGAATGTTCTTTCAGGGGGGAATGAAGTGCTTTAAACTCAAGAGCTTCTTTTAACAAATGAAGTTATCTTAACCACCCTCTCCAGCGCTGCACTCAGGAGTTGTGACGAGGAATGAGTGTGCACTGTGATTAAAAGTGCACTACCACAGCTAGAGGCAGCATGAAGTTTCTCTTGCTGTGGTAATGCTTGTGGACGATTCTCCTAACAAAAGGACTTCTCATCTCAGTGTTTTCTGTGGCTTTAAGGATGACTGGGACAAAAAACCTGGAGAGATGACAGGATGCAAAATTTCTTGCAGATAGGAACATGTTATTTTTTTAACCTAATAAAACTGAATTTAAATCATACAGGAGATTTAATTTTCCTATTCTTGTTTGTTTCCTCCAAACTGGAAGAATGACCTGGGGGAATCAAGGGCATAACTGCTTCAAGTGAGTTGAAGGTTGGGCAAGGATAAAGTAGAGGGTTTGATTTTTTTTTTGGGGAGTTTCTTAGTGCTTTTTAAAGTTGCATATAGACTGTGATGCCTTAACCTTGTGCTTCAGTTCCTTTGCTCTAGGATGAGAACTGATCTTTGTCCCCTTTTCTCTTATCTGAATGGTTTTGTAGGAGCCAGTATGTTTCAGCTTGTCTCCTGTAATTTGAGGTATATAATAGGAGTATGGATTAATCTTTGTGTAGGAGCTTCCTTGCATGATGATTGTGACTTTCTTTAGACTGACAGTCCCTCCAGTGACTCAGATATTTTACTCTTGCCCTGAGGTCCCTGGCTGTCAATGTCTTTATTTAGTCTTTTCACTCTCCTTTCTGCAGATCAATGTGTGGTTTTCCTGGCACTGTTTGTTGGCAGAAGGTGAGGAAAATCAGAGAGAGACTAGGAGACAGTAGGAACAGATGAGGTGAGGCCATGCGCTAGGCAAGTGTGTGGAGACACAGTTAAGGTGAATGCCCCAATGGTTAATGCTTTGTTCTGTGTAGCATTATGGGTACTAAAATAGCTGAAAATTATGTCTACTAAAAGTTCATTGTCAGGTACTTTCTAACCTCTTAGTGAAACAGGGGGGTTTAATCTGTTATTTTTTCCTTGCTATGTCAGAGGTGTCATTTATCCTTTTATCCTATGCTGCTTGGATTTTGTTTTTAGCCAGTTTTAAAGTAATGTCCAGTTTAGGATTGATTATAAACTAAATATTTTTTTGTTTTGCTGGGCTGGAAACCTCGTAGGCAAGTTTTCAAGTGTCATGCTGGTTAATACTTCCATTTCCAGTCTTGAGGGATATGCAGGTAGTTCTGCTTTTTTCTTGTCGGTGACAAGGTGGTAACCAAAGTATGATTAGAAACCTTGGCTCCCTCATGAGCCAGGTAGTCTCGAGCTCTGTTCCTGGTGCAGCTGGGAAGTTGTTCTTGCACTGTGGACAGTTTGGTTACACCAGAGGTTAACACAACAGGATTCCTCATTGCTGCCTGTTCCAAGGACTCTTGAGCAAGCTGGGTAAGAGGGATGCAGTGACATAGATCCAAGTCTGTTCTTGCTGTTGGTGAAACTTGGGATGAAAAGGATGGCTCAGTTGGGCTTTTCCCCTTATTCCATGTGTGAAGATGTGATATGGTGAAATAGCAGCCCACCAACTGGCTCTTTGTCAACAGTTAAGGGGGGGTGCAAGATCTGTCCTTTAAATGGTCCAAGCCCACTCTAGGGTGGCGCAGGCTACCTTCTCGCTATGCTGCTCACACTGTCTTGCTTTTTCTCAGTGTATTGGCAGAGACTGGCTCCCATGGTTGTGTTGGGCCCATCTGCACGTCAGGGTGTAGGCTGGACTTGCCTCCATGACACAGAATTGGAGCAACCTGTGTCCTGTTGATATCATTATCACTATGTCTCTTCATGCTTCCGTTAATGACTGATGTCTGATTAAAGTGTCTGCTACTGCAGAAGGTCAGTGTTGGACTGGTAATAAAGGGCACTGTTGTGCTGTGCTAGCCTGAAGAGTTTTGCTGTGGTTGTGATCATATGGATCTGTCGAGCTCTATCCTGGTTCTTCCCTGTTTTTTTTGATGTAGGAGGTAGGAACAGGATGGAGGAGATGAGAATTTTGCTGCTTGTCCCATTCAGGAAACGAATGTGACTGGAACAGTGAAGATGCATTTTTCTCATCCCTGTTCTGGGCAGTAGGCTTGTATAGGGAAGGGGTGGACAGGGACTAGTTCATTCATCCCTTAACTCACTAGAAGGAGAGGTGAGTGAGTGGTGCCCTCCAGTAAAGCGGGAGTTTGGAAATGTCAAGTTACTTCCAGAAGTGACAGAAATAAATTTGTAGTTTCAGAGAAAATTACCTTTCCTTAATTTTTAATTCCTTTGTGTTGGAAAAGGGAGACAAGGGCGTGATGGTGGGACTAGGTAGGGCAGCCTCAGAAGGCTGCACAAGGAAGGGTGGTCGTGTTGCAACCTTTGAGTTGTTAACCCTTTGGAGTGGCATGGGGTAGATGCCTCATTACCCCTTGCTCAACGCATGCACGTTTTTATCCACGACATACCGAGCAAACTGCCTTCTGCCTCAGAGGTGGCCGAGGCTTGTTAAACCTGTTTGGCTTCGAGGCAGTCATTCTGGGGATTCCCTACCTGCACGCGTGAGGGTCAGGAGCCCTGCAGAAGCCTCCCTCCTCTTCCCAAGTCTGATGTCTGTCTGCTCCGCAAGACCAGCGCTGAAGGCAAAAGCCCCTGTGATGGGTGAGGGGGTTTTAGTGACTACTTACAAAGTAGTGGTAGATCTTCCCTTCAGGGTCAGGGAAGGGAGCTGCAATACCACAATCGAACAAGCCAGTGACTTCTCACCATAGGGAAGGTGCTCGACTACAATGTTGGAAAATCTTTCTGGAGAAATTGAACGTTGAACTGGGTTTGCAGTTTGAATCAAAATTTGATACTAAATTCCTGAAGCCACTTGTCATGTGTTTCTTACTTTCCATGTCAGAATAACCTTTTTTAACGTCAGTGACTGAGTGCATTAGGGTTTCTCAAAGTGCTGACTTGCGCATGAAGAAACAGTTTGTCTGCCTCATGTACGCGTAGATGTGTCTTGGTAGTGATCATGTTTGTTGGTATACAGCACGTCTGTAGCTTTGTTCGGTATTATTGTCGCCTGCTATGAGCATTTCTGTTTGCTTCTGGGTTTTTTTTTTTTTTTCTTTCCAGCTATTGCAAACTCCTCTGAGATGGCTGAGACAAGCCGGGGTAAGAGAGTGGTCAAGGAGAGTCCAGAAACTCTGGAAAGAGGGAAAGTGAGAGAACTGCAGTTGCTTGGTGCATGGGAGAAGGTTAAGCTATAAAATACAGAAAATGAGAACTATCATAAGAAAATAGGGGAGAAAAAAGTAGAAAAAGGAAAACCTACTGATGAGAATAATCAGTGCAATAGTGAAGTATCTGACCTCCCTCTGCTGCTCTTGTCACAACTGACACGCTCCTGACTTGCTGTTTGTGTTTGTCTGTTTTTGGCGTCTTGGGGATCCATCTAATGTTACTGAAACAGATGCCACATAGACTCAGGCAAATGAGCTTTCATACTGCTCTACCAAAGGATGTGACTCACTGCCGAAGGGATGGTTCATTTAGCTGAGCAGTTAAACTAAAAGTATGGAAATTGTCATGGTCTCCAGTGATACCTCTTTGCTTTGGATATTTTTTGTGCTATGGACACAGCAAGGAAACTTCTGAGTGTGAACATTGGTCTGTTAGGAATTGACTTGTTGTCACAAGTTTAATTTATGTGAGCCTCATAATGCCGGTAACTGCCTGGTAGTGAAGACTGAGTTAGGTTTGAACCTGTAGAAGATGATTGACTTGATCTTTTAATTTGTCAGCTCGTTCTTCACTCGCATTTTCTGTTGGGATGTTGTAGTTTTGAGATGTTTTTGGAAAGGCTACTGGGAAAACTTGCAAACATTTTTCAAACAAAAGTTGGTTTGTCTTCATGGCTGGGAGGGTTCATTTGGACACTTGCTCTGAATATTTTTTTTGTTTGGAAAACTGAAGTTCTTAGAAGTTAGATGGCCTTGGCTTTCTTTGTTCTTTCTTCTGTCTCAGACATCTGTATCAGCTCTCTCACCGAGCTCTTTATCTTACTTGGCTTTTCTGTGGATGCCTGGAGGCCTTGGCTCACATTCTCAAGAGTGTCCACTGGTTCAAGAAGCCATTGCTGCTATCAAATTACCTTGACAGCTGTTGTCCCATTTCATATTTGCCATCCCCTCCCCCTGGCTCCCTTGTGATTTTTGGCAGAAGCTGTGGCTATTGAGCAATAAAACTTGGATCTGAGAATCCTGTTGCTGGTGGGAAAATGAGATGAGAGCGTACTAGTTAATGCCTTGCAACTTCTTGCTGATGTATAATCAGTAGCATCTTTATTTAAAAACAAAACCTACCACTAGCTACTCTGTTTGTGGACTGAGCGGATGGTTCATTTACTGTTCATCTGGAGTAGTTGTGTGATTAGGTGCTGGTTTCTTAAAATAGCATGCTCTATACCAAGATATATATGGCCAGACAGTCTCTTGATCTGGAATCCTTGAGAAATGCCTTTGCACAGGTCCTGCAAAACAGCTGTTAACGGAAGTAATCCATAAGGGCAGGTTTGACTTTGTCTCCATGCTAGTTTTATTGGTGATCCTGCCCCTGTGTAACCCAGAACAGAGCTCCTGTAGTATGACTTCGTAGACATTAAAGATGGCTCTCTGAGAAGCAGTTGGTCTTGCCTGGCTTTGAATTGACAAAATGTAGAGATAGCATCCGGGGGCTCTTCTTCTGTGTGCGTTTGGGGATTTCATTGCTGTTCTTTAAACGCAACCATAAAACCTTTCTGACAACTGACAGAAACGGTGATGATCTTGGGACCAACCATTGTAAGAGAGCCGCCATCTCTGTAAACCTCTGCTTTTCATACGTTTTGTGTTTCCGTTGTCAGTTGTTTGAGAAGTTGGCTGATGCATGGCATGCTTTAATCTCTACTGATTGTTCCTCTTGTCCCTGTTGGAACATGTCAGCAACTAAATTTTGTGTAATATACTGGAAAAATTGGGAAGGAAGGAACAGATCTTAATTGGAAAGATGACTGACAGGAAACAATTAATGTATCCAGAACACTCATTTCTGAGGAACACATATAGGAAAGGCATATAAAAAATTTCTGCTTGCAGTATGTATGATTTACTAGCTGATAACATCAGTGTGAAATGTAAAGCTTGTAAAACTCTGGATCAGATCAGCCTTAATGCATGTCTTACAACTCCTAATTACTGCGCCAAAGGGGGAAGACGAGACTCCAACTGAAACACGTGCTGCGCCTGTTTTGTACGTGTCTGCGGAGAAGGGTATTTTAAGAGGTTGGAGAATAGTTCTGTTGTGTGTCTGAAGTGAAATCATGACTTCAGTCGGTGGCTGTAAATTTGAGGGCTGGCGCCTTTGGGCTCCATCCTGGTCGGAGCCGGTGGGTTGTAGCACATTATGTGGCCTCAGGCGCTGTGGAGTCCTGGGTGGTGACGGGGATGCGGTGCGGCCAACTGTGAAGTAAAGGGGGAAAGTCAGAAAGCATAGGGTCAAAGAAGATGTCCTCATCAACGTTACCTGTCGGAAAAGAAAAAGAAGTAAAATAGAGAATGGGTTACGTTTAGGTGAAAAATGCATGCAGCGTCTCTCCCCAGCTGTAACGTTTGAGCTGCAGGGTGGGATGCACGGGTTTTCTGGGGATGTGTGAGGAAATAACTTGTTCCCCCGTGAAGGAAAACAAAAAACACTTCTAAGGCCTCAGTTTGTAAAACTTGATTAAGCTTTTTTTTTTTTAAAAAAAGAGTGGCAATTTACCCTCCCTGCCCCGCATCCCTTGCTATCCTGGTGTTTAACACGGGTTTAAACAAGGTGCTCCTTGATCCGGTCTCTCCATGGAGATTGCAGAAAGCGCTGGAAGGCTTGAGCTTCCTGCGATCCCTGGCACGTCTTCCGTTACGCAGCTACGGTTATTGTAGCAGTAGGGGACTTGTTAGTTTTCCAACCGCAGTTCCCAGCCAACGTGTCCGCTCTGCGGTGTAGACTCCTGCACGTTCGGTGTTAAAATAGTTCTATAGCTTTCAGGCATCTTGCATTTCAAATATGGGTGGAGAAACAAGCGTTGGCCTTTAAGGCAGGGGTTTCAAAGCTTTTCGATATCAAAGGCCATGTTGACAACTTGGCAAGCGCCTGTGGGCCCAAGCGTTAGATCTTTAGGATAGGAGCTGTCTTGCTGCAGGCGTTGGGAAGGATGTTTTGCATTGTTTAAATGTATTGTCAGGTGTGCTATGCACTTTCTTTGCAACGTCTCGGCTCACTTGCCCATCAGCCCAAGAAGGGGTTAACTCGCTGTTACAGTCCGCTCCAGCTCGTGTCTTGCTGCCCAGTCACTTCTGCTTAAACTTGTTTTTGTGGGGAGCCCCAGCTCCCGACCCCTCCGCTGCGGTGGCTCGTGCCATGGCTGCGGAGTGGCTGGGAGCTTTTGGGGGACACGTTGAGCTCGGCTGGTGGGTTGCAGGGTGGGAGGAGGTGTCTCAGCTGGGAGTCCTTTAGCCCTCTCCTGGCTGTGGGAAGCGGGTTCTGTAAACCCAGGGAAGCAGCCGGTTCTGGCAGGGCAGAGCTTGTCTATCCTGGTCAAGGTCTCGGAGGCCTTACCAGGTTACTTGCTTGTTGACTGTTTGAAATACCAGCATGTGTCGCTTCCGCTCTGCTCTTGCGCTTTCCAGCCTTGCTGAGCTGCCACTCTGCTTTCTTGTATTGGAAGCATCAGCGTCCTTGGCTTGCTGTGGTATTTGAGCATCTCTGGACAATAGACAAACATCTCGCCCGTAGTTTGAGCTATGCTCATGTCTGTAAGAAAGTTTAGTTTCACTTCCTACGTGAGGGAGGTGGTCCGTGCTACAACACAGTACAGGAGGATAAATGCAGTATGCAGAGACATACCAAAACTAATCATCAGCCCTGTGGCAACCAGTGTAGTCGTGGCAGCATGGAGTGCAACCAGGATAATTGTTTGGGTCCTTGGTCTGGCTCGTGGAAAGAGCTTGCGGCTCACGTTGAGCTCCATCTGCACCGCAGCCCGGCTTGCTGCAAGGAGCAAACCTGGCACGGGTGTTTCGGCTTTTAAATGAAGTCGCAGAGTTTGGTGTGAGGTGGATGCGTTCATTAAGAACTGCGTTGTTTTGCGCGAAAGACTGAACAAATCTGTAGGAGTGTGGAGGAGAAGCCAGTTCTCCTAACTCCTGGTCATGTGCTTTCACCACAAAGACCCTGTTTCTTCTTTTACTTAACTGAAGAATTCCATCAGATCAAAAGCTAGTTAAGGAAAATAGAGCCCCATGGGGTCCTGTGTGGTTACTTAGGCAAGTGCTATTTTTAGGAATCCCAATTGAGTAAGTCCTGGCTCTTGCTGCTGCTAAAATCCATGGAAGCAAAATTAAAACTTCTACCTTCATCTCGACTGTGTGTAGGCCATTTGGCTCTAGCGATCTGTTTGGGTTTTTTTTTCTATTGTTGCCTCCCCCAGCTCATTCCCTGCCTTGTGGGGATTTTTGCCATTCCAAGTGAGAGTTAATCAGTTCCTTGGGCATGAGAGATTTAGAATAAGGCAGGTAGGAAGTAACCAGTTGTTCCCGTTCTGCACCTCTGAGGATCGTTGATTGTTAATGAGCTCTTGCCCTCCAGTCCCAGGGTTCTGCCTGACTCTGCTCAACTCCTTCTTCTCACTGTAGCTTCTGTGGCCCAGTTTCATTCATCTCTAGAAGATGCTTCTTGCCTGCTTCTCCCCCTGCCAAGGGCAGGGAGCCCAGGTTTGTAAAATGTGACTTGTTTGCAGGTCTTTTTCCTTGGTGCTGCTGAAAACTTTTTTGGGTTGCAAGTTTTTTATACAGACCAGCTTGACCTGCCTTGTAGGAGCTTTTGCAGGGGGTGGGGGCAGTGGTAGAAGTAAGACAGTTTGGTCTTGAATTAAAATGTAAGAATCCAGTTCCTTTTCTGGAAACAGTTGTATGATCGTGACCAGATTCCTCTCCATACCTTCATACCCTGGCTTGCAACATGTAGGGATTTGGTAGGTTATTTTTGGGAGTACTTTTTCCTCTGAATCTGAGTAGAAAAGCAATGGAGGGGTAAAATAGAGGGCATGGCAGTAAAACCAAGAAGCTACAGCCTGAAAAAGCTTTGCGAGTGTGACTCTGGGGAAAGCCTGCTG
>NW_010240895.1:13765-52288 GCF_000690775.1 Eurypyga helias | reverse complement strand
TTTCATAATTTTTTAGAAAAAAAAATATTGTGAGGAAATCAGTTTCACAATTCTAAGAAGAATAAACTTGGGAGGGCTTGGAGATTTAGCCAAAAGGCTTGGTTTGGAAGTGAGGGCGAACAGAGAGTTGAGTCTGAAAACCCTCTGTTGGCTTATAGTTTTCTTCAGATTGTATGATCACTGCTTCGAGAACCCTTGTTCTAAAACCACCACCGCCAAAAAACCCTGCTTCTGAGATCTTGTCAGGATTAAAATTGGCTGCATTGTTGGTCTGTGTGGAGAAGGCATGGCAATAATCAATAAAATATTTGAGGTTCATTTAAATGCAGAACAAGTAACGGGTTTACCTGTTAAGTAAGGTTGGTGTTAGGGATTGCTAATGTTTCATGTCAGGCTGAGGTGATGGGAAATTAATCAGGGATGGTGTTTGTCTCTGCTGGTGTTAGTGCAGTTAAATATGCAAAGCTTTCATAATGTTTCGCTTTTATCCATTTAGAGATCTGGCTTGAGCTTGGCCAGAAGAATGGTCTTACACAAATTGCATGTCCCCTTGGACTCTGAGCCTGAGGTAGGAGTGATGTGTAGGGAAGCCACAGTTGAGCTGAGCCGAAGCAATGCCCTAAAACAACACGAGGAAAGCGTTGGCCTTGGGACAGTTGTGTATTGAAACACCCTTGACTGTGTTTAGAATATGGCATGTGCACTGCTACATGGCTGCATCCTTGGTAGTATGGATGTGACTGTGTCAATGGAGAAGGCTCAGGGTTATTTAGCAGATGTATAATCTGTTGGCTAAATGATTCTTTTTCCATGTATACTCTTCTCTTATGAGTATTTACTCACCGACCCCAAAACAGATGTGGTTACTGCTCCTCAGGGCTAGAATCATTTTCTGTCTGGACAATCTGGAGGCTTTATGGCTTCTCATCACAGAATGTAATCCCAAATTCCTTGAAAGATGTGGAATAGATAACACTTAGCTGACCTTCACAGGGACTGGGCACAGAAACAGCATCAGTATGTGAGCTGCTGCAAAGATCTGCAGTACAGACATTTTAATCATAAAATATTGACTGCTGCCCCTGCAGAAAAGGAAATTGAGGTAATGTTTTGTTACTGTAGAATCTCCTTGCTACATCTTAGCTGAAGAACAGGCCGCTGTCAAGGCTCAGAATGGAATTGGAGGGATGCAGTGTCCCATGGTGACAACCGCTGTACTGACTGGTGAGATGTGACATCAAGTAAACTGAACAAGCATACCATTTCTAGCTTGTATCTTTGTAACTGGACAGGAAAATGTACATGGTGATGTTTCCAGTCTGTCAAACAAAGCAGCTCTATAAATATGCTTGGTTCTTTCTTTCTTTTTCCCCCCTTCCCCAAAATTCACACTGTCTGGGTGGCACTGCAATAAGTGACTTTGCTAGCTAGCCAGCAAGTCAGCTTTTTCTGTGTATCCTGTTCTGTGTTGTGTGTACCCCTCCCCCCCAATTTTGTTTTCCTAATGGTATTTTCCAGTGTTTGGTTTTTTTTAACATTCTTTGATATCCAAAAACTGTTTTGTGTGTTAGCCTCAGCGGTGTGCATTCAGCATCATATTTCACTTCAGCCAAGCAAGTGGGGAGAGTTAGGTTCCAAACTGTTACCTTTAAATGGCTAATAGCATGGCTATTCATACTCTGCTGTGGTCCCACACTTCCCCTCTAAGGGAAGGGAGTGATCATGGTGTTTTTGAGAGCTGCAGGGGTATGAGAAGGCTTGCAGAGTAAGGGCACTGTCAGAAGCTGGCAAAGAGCAGTTCAGCAGCAGGATTTCAGCTCTTGCATAGCCACCTATTGGGTAAAGCACCTGCAGCTCTTATTCCCCAGTAGAGGAAATTGTGAATATTAAGCAGAGAAGACTGTGTTGAGAATTACAACATCACAAGAGGATTGCCAAGCTGCACGGAGGGAGAAGCTGACTCACGCCAACCTGTGTTACAGGCTGCTGTGGGTAGAGCAGTCAGAAAACTGTGTCACCTCAGCCCGAGAGAGCTGTAGGAACAGAAGTGTGGTAATACATTAAAATTACATCAAAGGCTCTGGGAGATTGTAATGAGATCAGCCCCATATTTATCTTCATGGTTAGGAGCAGAAATAACTGAATAATGTCATGGAAATATTCTGGAATGGGAAGATGTAACAGCCAAGACTGTCTCTAAGCTGGTCAAAGGCTTTAACTCCAGATGAGCTGCTTCAATTTAGGGTATTCAGAGCTTGCAGACAGAGGGTTTGGGCACGGCAGACACATGGTGAAGGTCCCAAAATGTGAAAATCAGGTGAGCATGGCAGAGTGCTCCTTGCCTTACCTCTTACCTAAGATTTGCACCAGCAGCAGGGCCAGGCAGCCGGTGCCTCTCCTCAGCTGGACCCGCTGCTCCCAGTCAGCTCTCAGCTCAGGGTTTCCTTTCCAGACAGCTGGGTACTGCACTGGGGTAGGGCTGCTAGTTGTATCAAGGCCTAAAATTAAATGTGCCCCTTATTGTAGGGCAATCGGTAGGGAAATCGTTTTCTTTGCAGTCCCTGGAGGGTGTCAGGACCAGCACCAGTTCACCATCCTCTCCCATTTTACTTCCTCCCCCTGAGCTCTTTCCAGCTGCCAGCAAAGCTCTGGGCCTCCTTGTGCATCTGCCGGTGACGTCTTTGGGCTGCTGCAGGAGGCTGGTCCCTGTAGTATCGTATGTGCCCACACCAGCAAGCCATTCCTAATGGTGGGGTTTGGAGAGGTTCCTGCATGCTCCCTTGC
The DNA here is from genome assembly GCF_000690775.1 of Eurypyga helias. NCBI lineage: Eukaryota > Metazoa > Chordata > Aves > Eurypygiformes > Eurypygidae > Eurypyga > Eurypyga helias. The sequence goes on along the minus strand of NW_010240895.1, from coordinate 49,504 downwards.
ATTTCTGTGCTCTCATGGGGTCTTGTATGATGCTGCTAGTGCTGCAGACACTGTGCGTGTGTGCAAGCAGGAGCCTAAATATTTTCCCTAGGCTTTGCTGAAGGGGAGAGAGATTTTAAAGAATGGCATGCATATTTGCTTTGCCTAAAGTGAAGGCAGGCGTTACTCTGGTGTGAGGTTTGTTGGAAGCAGGCTGCTGCCTGCCTGTGACTGTGATAGAGGTGAACGTATTTCATCTGGCCATCGGCGTGCTGCAACTGTTAGGCTTGTGGAGTTTATCTTCCTACAGCATTTCAGTGGCAGCAAGGGCTTTCGGTGCTGGAGTTTGGGGCCCTGCTCCTGCAGTTTTGAGGAAATGCATCGGCTCCCATTGGACTGGATGGTGGGTATGTCCCAGAAGGAGGAGGGAAGCCATGGACTGCATCAACAATCAATGATTCAGCAGTTCGTTTTCAACACCCAGGTTAGCGTTGAAACAGCGGTGGCGTGTGAAGACGTAGATGTTAATGCTGGAGCAGTGCAGTCTGTTCCCATTTAAAATCAAGATGAAGGATATGAGAAATAAAGACCTTTTAAAAATGGGAACCAGTTCTCCTTTCCAGGTGACTAAGCCAGGAAGTCTTCAATAAGATTATTTCTTAAGAAGAATTTTTAAGGTTCTATTTGGAAAGGGAAAAAAAACGCTAACAGTTCAGTACTTTCTCTAGCATCATGTTATTGCTATTCTACTGATTTTTAGATTTGAACCTTCGTGGCACTGAAAAAACTAAACCTCCTTCCATGTACTTATCAGTAGAGAATAACATTGTGAGAAAATTTACTTGGTTTTCTTGCCTCTCTCTCAAATGCTTTCCCTCTTGCCTTTAGCTACATAGCATCTGCCATACTAACATTGTGTTTTCTTCGGAGCAAATTGTATTTGGAAACTCAGGAGAGGCCCAGGAGAATTGTGTAGTGAAAAGTCCTTTTATAAATTAATTGCCCTTACACAGTCCTTAAGAACTTCATTTTTTTGGATGCCAAGAAGATGCGTATGTTTTAATGCAGGAGGACAGAGGTCAGCACAGCCTTTCAACAAGTTAAACAGCCAAAGATAATGCAAAAACTTGTCTTTAGCCTTGCCTAAGTCAAAGGAGAAAGTCTAAATATTTTTCCTTTTTTTCTTCTCCCTCCCTTTTGGACAAATCTCACCTTGAATAGGCGAATTATGAAAGCTGTGTAAAGAAATCCTGTCTCTCTTAAACTGGCTATTCATGGAGGAATGCTAGTCTTCTTTCAACAAGCCAATACTTTGGAAAATTAAGTTAACCAGGTATTAAATATTGGTATTATTCCACGATTGAAATCAGCAGTCAGGAATCCTTTAGGTTCATGAAGGTGGCATCTATAAAAGCCTTCACTTAAGCAGAATTATTTCTCCCACAATTGATTAACTTCTGGTAAAATTACTTGGACTTCCATAAAACCTGGGATCCTTGCAAAATATTTTTGACTTGTGAACGTCTTGGTGTAGGCTCAGTTTCTGTGAGGACAAGGCTGCCACCAAGTTTTATTGCAGGGTTTGACTTCCCTAGGAGGGAACCCGGGCACAGCCCATGCCCTTCTCAGTGTGACTGGAGCGTGTTCTGAGAGCCGGGCTCTGGAAAGGGTGGGATGGGGATGACACCCTTGCCTTGCAGTGTAACCTCAGTCGTCGGCATCCTCCATAAGAGTGTGAGAGAAAACCTGTAACTGAAGGTTGTGAAGGGCTTGTGATACTGGTCTGCTGTCTAAGGTAAAGCAGTGATGTTAGCGTAAAAAAATAAACAACAGATGCTCTGCCATAGAAGGAGTACAGATGGGGAGAGAGGAAGTTCTCTGAAATGTTACTAGGCTCCAAATACACAAAATCTTTAAGTACCTGGTGCCCATGGACTTTGAAGGGAGCAGTGCATCCCAAAGTGGGTTTGCTGCTAAGATGTTTTGTGGAGTGGTGTTAGCCTGGGTCCTGGTCTTGTACATAGCCAGAAAAGAGAATTCCCTCTGAGGACTGGATTGTCCTTACTGTGTTGTTTTCAGATGCAAACAGTTAGACATCATAATCTGTCTCTGAAACATTACTTTAATCTGCCCTACATCAGAGAAAAGATGCTTTTCAGTTTCCAAAATACCTTAATTTCCTTCTATATTGTCCTTTTGTGGCTTAAATTGAACACTTAAAACATATGACTACCAAAGACTTGAGTGTCTGGGCTCTTTAAACTGGAACATGAAGGTTTTCTTCATGCTGAAAATGCAGTGTTACATTTTGATAGAGGATAATAAAATGTGACTGCCTGAGATGAGCAGTTGCCTCATTGTGCATGACAGAGCAAATCAATTTTCCTCCCATTGCTTTTCCTCTTGGGAGATAACATGCCAAAGTAGTCAGTACCCTGTGCTGTGAAGGTTCAGGGTTAGACAATTGTGCACTGAGGTTAGTGGGATTTTTTTCCTTTTCCTTTTTCCCCCTCCACTGATGGTTTAAATAATTTTGCCTTTGGAAGTCTTAGCATAGGATTTAAAATGTCCTAAAGAATATGTTGAATTTAATGCTTCACTAAAAGATGTCTAGTATTTTTTTCCCCCCCTGTCATCCCAGACAGCTTTTTGAAATTGGCAAGAAAGTAAGAAATGTGTCTGTCTTAAAAGGGTTAAGGTGCTTGTGGAGGAGGTTTGGCTCAGCTATGTATGCTCTGTTCATAGAGAGTCCTTCTCTTGTCTTCTAACATTAACAGTACAACATTATACTGTTAGATAAATTATTAAAACTGTTGTGGTGAACTGGCAAACATACTATCCCTCAAGGAGAAGGAAATGAGATGCAAATCATTTTAATCTGTCAAATTTTGTTGTAGAAAGTGATGCAATCTAGCAAGAGTCACTGAATTGTAAACAGAGGTAATACTAGTGTGGAAGCAATCGGTGCACGTCTAAGAAGCCAGGAAATGTACTGAGCATTGTGAATGTGTAGGACTATGGGGAGCAGGGTTTTGACAAGTTATGTGTTTTGGCTGTCTCTGGCAGTCCAACATACCAGTAAAGGTACCATGTTTTCAGGAAGTATTGAGTGCTTAGTACGTGGAAGACTGGCTTTCTGGTCAGCGTGGAAAACCAGGATAGCACCTGAAAAGTAAGCCATGGTATGAGATGGGACTTTCTTGAAATCTGAGTAACTAACTTGGCCAGAGGTACAGCTACCTGCCTGTATAACTCTGGTTGGTTTTTAGAGTGCGTGATTGTGTTCCCCCCACCCCCTTCCCCCAATTGCCCTGCTACTGTTGTTTAAAATGGATAAAATAAGAAATCCTCCTCACAACAACTTTTTGCCATACCTGTGGTAGACAACAGTTTGACTGGAACACAGAATTACAGCCATGTCCTGAAGTCCACAGAAAAAAGCATGATCATGAAGATTATTGCATAAAACTCTGGGTTATGAGAAGGTAGGGCTAAAAGCAGATGGTGTGAGTAACTCTTACGTAGCTACTCATAAAAGCTCCTAATTAGCAGTAACTTCTATAGATGGCCAGAATGCCACTGTTTGTGCCTGCAGATGTGTGATTTGGGATAATGAAATTACAACAAAGTGTGTCACAGATTGTGGTACCTTAAAGTAACACATTTAAGGCATTGTCTTGGATTCCTCTAGATGTTTTGCACAACAGGATAATTTATGAAATTGAAAATGCTGCATAGGAAATTATGGACAAAGACCTCTCAAACAATTGCTCTCGGCTTTGATTTATGTTTGTAACCAGGTCTCCATCTGAAGGCATACAAAGCAAGCACAGAACAGACTTGTGGTTAAGCTTCGTTTAACCTATGCTGCCTCTCTGGACCTGGTAGCCTGCAGGATGCTGTTGGTTCTCAGGTGACGCTGAATTTCAGAGAAGGCTGGGAGGTTCTGTGAAGGCTTCAGCCTGAAGGGTGCATGCTTCAGCCAAAGAAGCTAAAACCAGCTGGACTTCAGGACTAGAATCTGGTGTGTTACAATGATGCTGTATGTTGTGATGTAATCAGACCTACTGGAAAGGGGCAAAGTGAATCATACAGGAATCAGAATTTGTATTGTCTGAGAAAGAAGACATCTCATGAAGACTGATGAAGACTGCCTTGTTTGTGTTTAGGTGGTAGACTTGCTAAGTATGTTAAGTGACAGCATTTCAGCTGATAGTCACACAAATTTATTCCAAGACTGAGGGAAGGGGGAGGCATCACCTGGTTTTCTTGGTGTATCAGGTTTCATATAGACTATTTTCAGATGAAGATGAAAACATGCCTAAAAAAACATGAGATGGAAAGATGTTAAAGATTGTGGCATCTATATAGTGATGATCCCTTTGTGGTCCAAAAGGCAGCTGCCAGTGGTGCAGCAAAGGACAAACTCTTCTACCTCCACTACATTGAAAACTTGAGACATAGGTCAAGTGACTGGGCTCAACAAAAAACCTATTTAAGAGCTTCCACTTTCCGGGGTTATTGCCAAATGTCTGTTTTGAGACATCTAAAGCCAGCATAACTGCTGAAATGGGCTGTGGACTCATTAGTCCGTGAGCAGAAGACAATGTGTGTGTGTGTTTCACCTGTGATAGGCCGATGGTGTTCAGGCCTGCTTTGGTGGTGCTTGGTCCTTCTGATCCAGTCGGAAAACCCCTGGTGGGAAGAGATCCTCCTGTGACTCTCAGTACCCTGCCTGTTCAGTTAGCTTATCAAAGTAATTTTTTAATGTTGCCTTCACCAGAGGGGGACCAACATGGCATGAAGAGAAAAGCTGCTCTCCATCTGTTTTATCTGTAGTCATTAATTAGAAACTGATGAAAGAAACAGACTTTGGTTCAAGGCTGATTGATTCTTCTTCGTAATTCAGGCATCCTGCGTACAGAAACACTGCTGCTGTATAGCCACATAGAACACACAGCTGAAACTGAGGTAGCTGAGTTTGTTCACACAGTGATGGAGGATTTATATAAATTACTGAGATGCTTTGCTTCTGGTTACTTGCAGACAGAGGCTTTTGCAGGGATTTTGAGAGTTTGTACTTTATGTATTTGCATGCCTTAATCTTCCAAATGGCTGGTGTTTTAACTGTGTGTTTAGAGCCTTGGGGTTTCTGAGTGACTTCTACAGTTTGTTACAAATTACTTTTTTCCTAAATCAAAATAATTTTGAATCCTGAGAACGGGGGAGAAGATGAATACATTAGTGCAGTTGGTTTGGTTTGTGTCTTGCATGTGGGCAAGACTTCTACTGAGCCTTTCTGGTGCATAAGGAAGGCATTGAGTACATGTCTTTCTCTACTGGTGTGCCTTTTTCGAGTAGAGTAGCTGGTCTTTGTGTTGAAGGTCCACCTTCTGTGTCTCCACAGGCCAGTCATGGCCTGTGGAGATAATGCCATCACGTGCTCCCTAATTACAGCGATGCATTCACTATTTTCCATCCCTTCGTAGCCACATAGGAGGGGAAGGTAGGCAGTCTGTCTGGGGATAAAGGAAACTCAGGCTTGGTAGTTTGACGTGGCATGATGTTCCTTTCCTTTCAGCCTTCTCTGACTTCTCGCTCACCATCTGTCTGCTATCCTTGCACTCTGGATTTAGTTGATGAAACGAATTTGCAGTGGATTGAGACAGAAGTGTGGAATTACCTTCTGCATCCCCACTGAAGCCACTGAATTTGTGTGCTGTATTCCCTTCCTGCAGTCTCTCTGGTCTGCAGAGGTGTCTTTCTGTTTCTCCAGGTATCTACCAGAGTGGGGCCTCTGGACTTCTGAGCTCAGCCAGTCAGGAAGCATGTTTTTTTACTACTTGGTGTCAGAATACTTCTGGAGAAGGTAGATTGGGGGAGATCAAGGGGTATCCTATGAGGATGCAGACACAATCTAGTTTGACAATGCATTATCTAAAATAGACAGAACCTGTTACCCCGGGGAACCTGTTTGTTTTTACAGGCCAGAGAATTGGTGCAGCTACTGAAAATGTGGGGTTTTAAGATAAATAACAAGGCTTGTTACTCGCATGGTTTATGTATTGGTTTTATTTCAGCTTCTTCATAGAGATACCTATGGTTCTTCTAGTTCTGGTAGCTAGGGTACTTTATAGCGATTTCTGACTTTATATTCTTCATGTCTATGAAAAATATAAACTATGAAAACTAAGCCAGGAATTATCTGGTTTCTTTAAACTGAGGATAGTCCCCCAGCAACAGAACCATTCCTTTGTGCAATTGTGATCTTGCTACTACTCCTTGACCAGAGTAGATGCAAATATTAATCTGTGTTGCAGTTGCATGCCATCCACACAACACTCAGCAGCTCTCGATAGACCCTTGTACAGTGCCTCTTCAGCAGCAGGGCTGTATGACCGCCACCTGCCAGGTGATGCATGGATTGTCAAATGGGAAAAGTGTTTTGATGTGCTCAGATATCTCTTGAGAGCTGGATGTCCAGTTGTGCAAAGCTCCATGCAGCTGCCTGGGATTGCCAGAGGAGTGCCTGTGTTTGTGACTTGCTGTGACTTATCAGACCACAAATGTCACAGTTCTGAGAAGGTCAATGAAAATACAGAAGGAAGGCTTATGCATGCTGAGCTGGTTTTCTTCTACATATTTAAATGTCTGGAAATGCTCCTGTGTGCTATAATTGAACACTTTTGTTTAACCTAGGGGATAGAACCCACTGTCCCTCAGAATTCTGCCAAACCCTTTCAAAAGTTGAGTGTAATCAGTCCAGTTGGATAATTCATACTCGAAAGGTTTGAGTCAGATGGGGATTCCTCAAGATGTCTGAAAGTGTCTCTGCTCATGTTTCCTCTAAAAATTTTTAACCTGCATTAAGAGGTACTTGGAATAAGATTCTCATCTAATTCTCTTCCCTGCCTCTTTCTTAAGTCTAGGTATACTAGGAGCACAGAAACTGGCACAAGATCTCCACTTCTGTTATTTAGCCGTGCTAATACTTTCTAACGCATGCATTGGGCTTTTTGTTTACTTTTGATGGCCATTCAAGCTGTTCTTTCTAAAGGCTGCCAGTGTCCAGTGGGTATGTGGTGCTCACAGACACCCGTGTCCGCTGCTTCTCTTGGTGCAGAGACATGTCTGCACGGAGCGCGGCCTACAGAAACGCTTGCTGGTTCAGGCAGAATTCAGCTCGTTGATTGTCCTTCAAGATACGTTCATGAAGGCGCTTTGCTGCATAAGCAAACCGTTTTTTTCTGAATAGTCATGTATCCAGTAAGCACCTAAAGCCACAATGCAAAGGATACTGGGCTGTGGCAAACAGTCCTGGAGGTCCAGGATGTCCTTCAGGTGAGCAGGTTCACAGCTCTGAGCCTGCAGAGTCAGCAGCTGCGATGAGTTCAGGTGGCTGCCGTGGTGTGGCAGGGAAATGAAGCACAAACCCCAAACACAACTTTTCTTGGGCTAATACAGAAGAGCAATGTAATTTAAGGTAAAGTGAGTAAAGCTTCCTTTTCCACTCCTTCATTTTAGTGTGTGCTGTTACTTTATCTGTGTGGTCTCGGTAGTGCAGAGGACTATCGAGGGTCAGAGAAACTGTACACCAGTGGTGTGTTGCTGGGAAGGAATGAAATCCTTCTAGTGTTGCTGGGCCAAGTAGCAACACTGTGAGGAGCGTGTCCTCTTATTTCATGCTGGTGGCTAGCATATGGTTAGCCAGCTTTCCATAGTGGGTGGGAGATGTCCTCTTGTGTATCATTTTGTGTCTTGAGTTGAGAACCCTGTGGGAACTGGAGCTGGTTACAGCAAGACTAGTGGGAAGCTTCATCCAATGCTGTTGATGTCACTTGAAGGGCAGGGTCCGTGGCTTGTCAGGAAGCATGTGTTTGACCTTTCATGAAGCAGTGGTCTTCATGCGGGTGGTCATTAATTCCATTCCTTTTAAGGCAGTGGTGAGATGATCGTGATGCCTGAACCTTCCTTGGCTCGGGCTGGATAGTACTGACCTGGGTGTAGTCTGGAGCCTGTTCGTCTAAACCTAACTACCTTCTCCTGGCAGTCTGTGGAGATCCGGTGTCCGTTCTTGTATTGTTTGTTCATGTCAGCTGTCTCTGTAGCTGTCAGGTTGTGTTGACACACCTTTCCTCTTTGCTATGGAGAGAGCTAGGCAGCTCTGGCCGTTTGTGGCTTCATTTTTCTCTCTGGTGATCCCCACAGACTAGTGTTGAGTAGCTCTTCTGCCCTGAGACTGCCCGATGCCTTTGCCATGGTACTGTTGTACCTGGAAGAGGGATGTAAACTAGACTTCTCGCTGAACTGCTCCCTCTCCTCTGTTTTGAACAGGTGTGCTCTGAAATTCATTTTTCTTAAGCTCTGTTACAAGCTGCTTCTGTTAGATGTATTGTATTCCTTGGTTTACTTGGCTAGCTGGCCATCTAGAGATGCTTGCCTGAAGTTACTCTGTGGAGTGTGCTTCTCCTGTCCTGTATTGGACTGAGTCTTGTTTGGAAACATTAAGTTGTGCATGTAGAGGAGGTGGAAGTTGGTTTTGAAGCCTGTTGGTAGGGACAACCATTTTATATTTTCCGCCAAGCCATCAGCATTCAACTGTTCCTTTCCCCGGCAGCAGTCCCTGCCCAGCTCTGACATGGTCCCTTGTCCTACCAGCTTGTGGGTTTAGTCAAAATGGTAGGAAATGAAGCTTCAGGGGTTTGGTTGGCAGACGTGACAGGAACTGGCATCAAGACAAGCCTGTTCAGTTTAAACTATATGCAACAGTCCATTGAAATGGCGATGGTACTCCAGCGTCTGTCACTGTGAGGAGGATCTCCTTTTGGTTTTTTCCTATGTGCAAGACAGTCTCTTGGTATTTGGGATATTTCCAGAGCTTCAGCTTATTGTGTTCTGTGTATAATTACGTGATAAGGATACCGGTTAACACTGCTTCCTTATAAACTGACCTCTGCAGGGTCTAAGCGAGGGTGAAAGTGCATTTTGCATGTTTGCATCCTGTACAGTGCAAGTAGTTTCTGATATGACTTCAACAACTGAGTGCGAAGTGAAAGCTTAGAGTACAGCTTGCCTCTTTCACAGCAATTGATTCATGAGAGAAGTGTTTAGAAATCACTTTGAACTTGAATGAAAAGCTGCTGATGTGGAAAAAAAGCGCTTGCCCCTCTGTAATGGCAAATACTTGGAATCCTGTTCCTTTGGGTCAACTGTTCTCTGACTAGTCACTGCTGGAAATTCTTTGGTGGGTATAAAATGATGTAACATTTTATGTGCTTTGGCTAAATTACGAAGAAGAATATGGAATTGTTACTGTGCTAGAAAGTAAGCACCATGGCAGTCTGCTTTGCAAGTACTGACCCCACTGACTCAACTGTCCTTATTTTGCAAGTTCAAAGCTGATAACGTAGATGCTGACTCTGAGTTCCAGAGAGATGACTCAGGCATGATTTCTATAAATCATCAGATAAAATCGATACAGTAGCTATAAATAAGCAGGAATATATTCCACTTTAAATGGAGGAATTCAGAGTTTGAATCCAGTTGCTTGTTTTGGAGCTTTGCCAATATCCTAGGTAAGCCTAATAAGAAACGTTAATAAATATTTCAGATTTAAATTGACCTTTAGTCCTGGGTACAGGATGGAATACTGAGGGAAGAAAAAAGCAGAAAGTTGCAGGAGCTAGGGAATTACTTGGAAGACATCTGATTACCAGGGAGATTGTGTATTCTCATAATTTTAAGGTTCAGGGCTGTAAACTGCTTGCATTGATTCAGTGATGAAGGCACCCACTGAAGTCAGGGCAGGGTGGGAGAGGAACATTAAGGGTTATCATGGAATTGCATGTGCAAATAATCAGCCCATCCATGGAAATGTTGGGGCTTATTCCTGCCCCCAGACTTGCACAGCCTGTCAGCAATGGGCTCCCATAGGAACAAAGAAGGTGATCTTGCTCTGCTGACTTCATCATCTTCAACTAAAGGTGCCTGAAGTATCTTCCTGTTCAGGGTTTTGTAGTCTGTCAACTTCTTTTTTTTGTCCTAAAAATAATGCAAAAGTAAGTCGCTTTTTCCTCTTCTGTCTGGGAATAAAGTACGATACGCAACTTATGTCTTAATTTTTGGTGGATGTTGTTTAAAATCAGGGCTCCGCCAAGCAGTGTCCCAACTTTTTTTGCTTTGTCAAATACACTGAACTCCATAGCAGCTCACCAAACACCAACTGTTCCTATTATAAAATATGATGACTAGTAAAGCTAAGCTGAGGAAAAAATAAACTCTAACTGGAATTGAATGTACTTAAGAGTTAATGAGGGATTTTTGTTGATTTCTTATCTGCATTATGTTGCACAAGAACCGATTTCAAATCCGTAGCAACATCACCAGTTTGTCAGACATTGATCATCTACTTAACGTGATTTTCTGCAAGCAGTGACTGCAAGGGCACAAAAACCCAAAGCAGTCTTAATTCAAGTGATGACATCTGCATAGTATCTATGATGTTAAGGAATGAGTTAATGTAATAATTACACTAGAGTTTGGAATGGAAAAGGTCTGGCAGTCAACTCTGCAGGTTAAGGATGCATCTCCTTAACTTACAGGTTGACTACTGATAAGGGATAAGCAGGGAAAACTGATACTGTTTAACTATTTATTCCTTCTCTTTATCCTATAAAATTTCTTTGTGGCTTTTGTCTGGCCTTGGGGCACAGTGAAACGCTGGCTGCAAGCTTGTATTGAGTAGGAAGGTGGGGCAGGGTTAAACCTTGTGTACTCTAATCCTTAGGATGTTCTCCAAGTGATTTAATAGCTTGTCTCCAGTAGCTCTTCCAAATTTCTCTGATCCTTCAATGGGAAGATCAGTATTGAGGAGGCTGAAACTGCTGAAGAATGTATTATGACTTGCATCTATTTGCAGCACTTTGGAATAAGGGCTGGGGTCATGACCATGGTCCATATTCTGTTGGGGCAACTTGCAAATTAACCCTGCTTTGATATCCCACATCAAATAAGGCATATTTCATGCCTTTCTGGACACAGTTACATCATAGAATCATAGAATCATAGAATGGTTAGGGTTGGAAGGGACCTTAAAGATCATCTAGTTCCAACCCCCCTGCCATGGGCAGGGACACCTTGCACTAGACCAGGTTGCTCAAAGCCTCATCCAGCCTGGCCTTGAAGACATCCAGGGATGGGGCATCCACAACATCTCTGGGCAACCTGTTCCAGTGCCTCACCACCCTCTCTGTGAAGAATTTCTTCCTTCTATCTAGTCTAAATCTACCCTCTTTCAATTTAAACCCATTACCCCATATCTTATCATTACATGCCCTTCAAAAAAGTCCCCCCCAGCTTTCTTGTCGGCCCCTTGAGGTACTGGAAGGTGCTATAAGGTCTCCCCAGAGCTTTCTCTTCTCCAGGCTGAACAACCCCAATTCCCTCAGCCTGTCCCCACAGCAGAGGTGCTCCAGCCCTCTGATCATCTTTGTGGCCTCCTCTGGACTCGCTCCAACAGGTCTATACCCTTCTGATGTTGGGGACCCCAGAGCTGGATGTGATACGCCACATGGGGTCTCATGAGAGCGGAGCAGAGGGGGAGAATCCCCTCCCTCAACCTGCTGGCCACACTTCTCCTGATGCAGCCCAGGATACGGTTGGCTTTCTGGGCTGCAAGTGGACATTGCTGGGTCATGTTGAGCTTCTCATTAGCCAACATGCCAAGTCCTTCTCAGTACTGCTCTTGATCCATTTTCCACCCATCACTTGGTGAGGAGCCTGGAGATGGTCTGAATTTTTGTCTGACTTGAAGACAAGATCAATACTGATCTTATTTTAAGGTGGTGCATAAGAGAAAGGAGGTGATGAATCTCCACCCTGATGCTTCTGGACCAGTGTAATTTCTGACATGTGGGTTCAAAATGCAGTTGGTGTGGGAGCTGTGTGAAAATGCTGTTACCTTCAGCTGTGGACATCCTTGTTTGCTGAAAAAGGGTTGCTAATTTTTCTCTTGTGAAATTCTTGTGCTCCTGAGAAATAAAAACAACACTTCTTTTTCATTGGATAATGAGCAACAGGCTTGTGTGGGTACTTAAATGTTAAGCCTTACTCAGAAGGGAATGTAGCAATGCCATGTCTTAGGCAAGAGGTTCCACCTCCTCTTTTCCCTCCATTCCCACAAATTCCTCCTCTGGTAGAGAATTAGATCTGGTTGCAGTCATAGCCTGTTGTGCCAGGACACCTTTTAGTCATAACTGATGTGGCTACGCTGACAACTTCTGTCGTGATTGTCCAAGCTCATGCCATTTTGCCAACCCAACTCACAAAACATGCTTACGTGTGCATGTTCTGAAACAAAGCAGCTCATCTTCATGAAGCAAGGGTTAGTTATGAAAAGAAACAAAAGTCCTCATGTTTCGGTGGACAAGATTCACTTCTTAAATGTCAGAAATGGTTATTCTTCCAAAGGGGGGGTATTTATCAAAGTCACTCAACCTACATTGTCCTTAAGGACTTGTTTTTAAACAAACAGCTTCATGAACATTCACTGCTCCCACTTGGTCTGTTGTCCTTGTACGTCCACACATGGCAGCTTGTTCTTGTAAATTGCTTGAATTTTGCAAAGAGTTGTGGCTGCTGTTATTTCCTCAATTCTTTTCTTTACCCACCAAGCACTCGGCAGTGGCACTGAAGTAAGATCTGACCCCTCAGGAGCACTATTGCTTTCTAGCTTGGCAGTACAAAAGCCAGCAGGGAAATAAAGACGACCTCTGAGATTTGATGCTAATAGAGCATTGTCCTGACCTTGTAATTCCAAATTTCAGAACAAATACATCTAGTCAGCCTCATTGTTAATTGGCACAGTAGCTGTTGGTATGATGTAGCAGTAATAATCATCTTGTGATGGGTTGGGATGTCTCTGCTAACATAACTGCTAATTGGTAACACGGTTAAGCAGAGTGTTACCGGAGGGATGTGTGCTCAGTGAAGGGTGTCCTGACACCGACAGCCGTTCGTGGCTGATAAGAGTGCTTTGCTATCCCTGTACATGTGTGTGTGCTCCTATTCACTTTACTTGGTGCCAAAATTGCTTTAAAGGGGAGTCCTAGTGGGAGATGATCCTGATGCTGCTGTGTTTTCCCTTTCTAGATTGACTGTCCAGTGATAGAAAGACAGCAGATACTAATCTCTGCAAACATTGCACTGAAACCCTTACCCATACTGATCTTTATAAACCAAATTATGTTCCAGATATGTGTGCTGAGCTTCCAGCAAGACACACCACAGAGCTGGTTGGCTTATTAATCCCAATCACAGCCTGAGAGGAGTAGACTTACATAGTGTACAGACGACACCTAAACGTGGGCCACATACCTGGGAAATGCAGCTTCTAGCTTTCTCATGTCCCTTAAGGAGAAGTCTCAGAGAATTAAACAAAGATCTAGCAGGTTACTGCTTGAAGAGCCATGTTGGTGTGTGAGGTTTTTTTGGTTTTTTTAACCTAAAAGGCCATTTGAAGAAGGTTTTATTGCAGGAATCCTACTATGCTATCTGCTTGCGCTGTGAGAAGCTTGAGGTGTGTGAGAGAAACTGAGGAAAAATATGTCTGGAGGTCTTTGTTCCACTTCTGGCCTTAGCAAGAAGGCCTTTGCCATTAGAAAATGGGCTTTAACAGTCCTTTAAAACAATTAAAAAAAATCTGTAGCCCTAAAACCAGCTTGTCAGTTGTTTCTGGAAAAAGCAACCTTTAGATGGAGTGTATATTGTGCACAGCACACCTTGACGTGTCCTGCCGGCTGCATCGCGGAGAGAGCGCGCCTGACGCGCGCAGCGGCCTTGCTTGCTCAGCTCGCTGCCACCGCTAGCCAGGCCGCAGGTGATGGCTGCGCTGAAGCTCCCCAGCGTCCCCGCGAGAAACCTGCGTGTGGGGTTTGCTTTTCCGGCTTGGGCTCTCTCTGTGTCTTCCTTCTCGTGGGTTGTGTTGGGGAGCAAGGCCCTTCATTTTTGTAGGGGAAGGAAAGGGCAAGAGGCAGCACTGCAGCTGGTTTATCAAAAAGATCCCGGAGTGTTTAAGCTTTGCTCACCATTGCACTATTTGCCGTGCCTGGTTACATTCCCACAGCTTAACCGAGACTGTAGAGCTTTTATTAGTAATTAGCTCGTTGTGGCTTTAGGGCTTTCAGACACGAGTAGTTGTTTTCATTGGGGGTATTAATTATGAATCACAAACCTGTAAACAGCTATAGCCAAGAATGTGCACGTTTGCAGATACGACTGTTTTGCTGTTCAGCCCTGGGTTAGCTCTGCACTGCCCTCATTGTTGTTGCAGAGAAGTGTATGGAAAACATGTTTTTAACCTCCTAGATGCTATTGAGTTCCTGCATAGCAGTCTGTGTAACTGTGAGAAAAACGCTCTGTTCCTTTGCTCTCTGCAATCTGGTTTAAGTAAGATGGTTTGAATGAGTTGAAGCAAGGACTCTGAGAACTCGCTTTTCAAAAGGCCCTGCTTTTAAGATCTTCTTATCAATACACTTAAAATTATTTGACCTGAGCCTTCTGGGGGGTGCAGGGAGAAAAATAGTGTTTACACAGGACAGTCTTACCAGCTCAGCATCACTGGTGCTGGCTTTATTTCCAGTCTTGTTTTCCTGATTTTCTGCAAGCAGCAGTACCTGACGAAGAAATCAAATGAAACTATCTTCCTGTCGAACTTGATAGCAAATCTTCCTTTTAATTCATTGGAGCTTAGTTTTTTCCTCTTTAATGTGGATCGAGCTTGCTCACTGCTCAAAGAAAGAGGATCCTTATACACCAGGGGTCTTGGAAGGCTCTTGCAGCTGTTGAGATCAAGCAAGATAGTGTGAATAGAGCAGGATTCAGGCTAGAGAGCTAATAGAGATGACTGGACATCTGGATTTCTGCTGTAGAAATGATCTCTGACCATGTGGGATGAATAGCTAGCTCTTCACCACTGGATTTATCATCAAAAAGGAGACAGGAAAACAAAAACCCCAACCCAAACCAGGATAACTGCTTTTTATAATCACCTGGTCATGAATTATGAGAAAGCACGAGCTATTTGAATGCATGTGTCGTTGTTGATGTCTGACAAAAAGGTGCTGTTTGGGGAAGAGCAGAACCTCTCTTTGCTGCCCTTTCACCATAAGAAAGGCTGTATCTTCCTTTCTTAGACCTGGCTTTGTGTGCAGTCCCTGAGAAACCTTGTTTGTGCTAGACTTACCTTTTGAGGGACACAAGAAGACTAATCAGTGGTGCTAGACTTGCTTTTTTTCCCCACATGTTCCCTCCTCCCCTCCACTTGCTCTGCTTTTGATTTTTACTAAGAACTCTCCCAGTACCTGTTGAACTATGAAAAAAAGCCAAACCCAACTTCGACAAACTAATTTTGTAGAGGTAATAAAAACTGAATCATAAGTTGGCTTTTGAGAAGTAATTAACTGGAGCAAATTCTTGAGGCACTTTCATTATCGCTAATTTCCTTTCTTTAAATGTGTTTTGTAGCGGGACATAGGAGGAAACACGGAGGTTCTATGTTAGATAATTTGTTTTTTATCACACGGTCTTTATCTGCTTTAGATTTATGTAAAAGGATAGGGGAAGGTGTTTTTATCCAGTCTTCTCTCCTCCCCTTCCAAGTTAAGAAACAGATGGTCTGACCTGTGTAAGGCTTTCAGTGTTGGAATTGGCATCAGTGTCTTCTTAAGGATTATTTTTAAAAAAACAAAGCCCAGGAAGCATAGTGTCTTTGCTCAGTGTGAAAGCTGGTCTGTACAAAAATAGCAAGCTCACAATATGTGACTGAGATGATTCCCCTGACCTAAATAAGGAAAGCCATTACCTGATATTTGGAACGTGGCTTCGCTTCTAGTGTTTCCTCCTGTCACGTGCAGTACTTGTACCTACCTTCCCTTCCCCCTGCCCATCAGCACTCACTTTTCAGCAGTGTTGCAGCCTCAAATATCTCATAATCTAAGCACATCTAAGTCCTGGCTATTACTGGAATGGCACTTTGCAAGGTAGTGGTTTGAAATGGGGCTGGTTTGATAGTTACCCATGCACCAGGAGGGAAGATGATGGAGAGTTGGTGGTGGAAGGTATCTGCCACATCTAACATAGGTATAGAATCACTGAATCATAAAATGGTTTGGGTTGGAAGGGACCTTAAAGACCATCCAGTTCCAACCCCCCTGCCATGGGCAGGGACACCTTGCACTAGACCAGGTTGCTCAAAGCCACATCCAGCCTGACCTTGAAGATGGCCAGGGATGGGGCATCCACAGCTTCTCTGGGCAACCTGTCCCAGTGCTTCACCCCCCTCTCCGTGAAGAACTTCTTCCTGATATCTAATCTAGATCTACCGTGATTTTGACTTAAAAGGAAACAAATCTAGCTAAAGTTAAAGTTTTCTGAAAAGAAAGGTAAGCTTATTGCTATTCTTGATCCCAGGCAGTTAGATTAATGGTTCTTCACAATGTGGTAGAGCCCAAGCCCAATAGATTTTTACCATTTTCTGTGATGAGTGTCCTGATTTTGGAGAGTGGTATTGTTTATGAGGAAAAAACGATCAAAGCTGAAATCTGTTTTAACACCAACACCTGTTAGACTTTACTGGTGTCGTCTTTTCAGTTAATGAGTTTCTGGTTTGGGTCTCAGAATCACGTAAAGCCTTCTCAGCACAGTGTAGCTAAGGAGTATTTCTGTTGTGAAACTTGTGCATAACTACTGTGGTTAAGAGAAAGAAGTCCCATGAAAATAGATCATAAACCAGTGTATTTCATAAAAAAATGAAGCTGTCAACCCTGCTGAGAAAATCCTGGTGGAGTATCTTGGGAGTGGTCCTTGTTTGCATTTGTCATTAGGCTTCTTGGTAGTCTTTACAGATGTAAAGACATCCATTACATTTTTACAAATGTAAAAATGGCTTCTTGGTAGTCTTTACAGATGTGGTCATTGCTTTTCCTGAATAAAATTGTCAGTCTTGCTTCTACTTTTTTCTAAACTTTTTTAACCTTGTTTAACCACTGCTGTCTGTATGGAGATGTTTGACCTGTGTTGGCCAGTGGCTAGCCTACAACATATGTTTTCAGCCTGCGTTTGCTCTTACTACTTGCAGTCCACTGCAAAAAGGAACTGGAGAAATTTTGTGGACTGGTGTGCTGGTTTTAGTCATAAAAGACTAAAGGGTTATTCTCTTACTAGCCAGACATCACCTTGGTCAATGACCTGAGCTGCTGGGGGCTGGAGGGCCATCCTTGAGAAGGTTGCTGGGTGCTCACTGTGTGTTCTTGTTCCCTGGGCATCTGCTGTTGGACCTGGTGAGGGAGGAGGTTCTGGATTGGGGGTCTTTGATGTCATCTCTTACAGCTCTTCCTACAGAGAAACCACTCAGCTCTGCTTAAGCTGAAGCTGTGGGCATAACTCCGCTCTGTTACTGTGGTTTAAAAGTGATGTGATGTGCTTGCTAAATAAGGCTGTGATGGCAGTGCAGGTGGAGAAGAGGGGTGGTTTGCTCATTATTGCTGCCTTTCTGGAGGAGAACACACAATTAAATAAGAATCCACAAGCTGGGAGGGGACTTTTTACAAGGGCCTGTAGCAACAGGACAAGGGGTAACAGGTTTAAATTGAAAGTGGGGAGGTTTAGATTAGATATCAGGAAGAAGTTCTTCCCGGAGAGGGTGGTGAGGCACTGGAACAGGTTGCCCAGAGAAGCTGTGGATGCCCCATCCCTGGAAGTGTTCAAGGCCCGGCTGGATGAGGCTTTGAGCAACCTGGTCTAGTGGAAGGTGTCCCTGCCCATGGCAGGGGGGGTGGAACTAGATGGGCTTTAAGGTCCCTTCCAACCCAAACTGTTCTATGATTCTATGAATTGGTGCAGTAATAGCTGCTTCCTGTCCTTTCTGATGCGTCTTGAACCTGCTGTAGTCACCATGCTCCATTCTGACTCAAGTCTGTCACATCACTTTTGGTGTCCTTCTCTGTGCGTGCTGTCTGTGGACAATTATCTTGCCTGCAACGGCTTCATCTGTTGGTATTTCCTTAAACAAGAAAGTCTGTGGAAAAGTGTTCATTTCATTGCTGCCTCCTTTAAAAAAAGAATATCTGGCATATCTCTAACTGAAGCCAAACAGTTGTTGAACAGGATGAGAGTTGTTTGATCTTGCTTACGTTACAAGATTTGCTACCCTGAGCTGTTACGCTAAGAGCAACATTGGCTTTTCTTTCTACATGGCAGGCCTACACAGGCAGCTAGCATAGTGGATAAATAACATGCTAATTGCAACAGAGCTTGACCCTTCAGCAGAAGTGGAGCTGGCTGCCGTGTGTGTGCTGCGAGGTAAGAGTTTCCATATAGGCAGTTACCGCAGAGGAGTTAATGAGCTGTGAATGCGGTCCTACCTTGCTTGGAGTTCATTGCTTGTGTCACCACAACTCTGTCCGTGTAGCACACATCATAACTTTCTCAGCTCTGATCTTTGGGGTCACATCTGCACCAGTATTCCACTTATATGTTGCAAGAAACACAAATGTTTGGTGTGACTTAAAGCCAGTCTTAATTTTTGGTTTATACATGAGAAGTCGCACCAAGCCCCTCTTTGTCAAACAAGCAAACCCTTTTAACCTGAACTTCAGTCATGTAGTAGTTCAGTTTTGTTTTGTTTTGTTCACCTTCACCTTAGGATAATAATTCTTACTGAAACCGAAAATAACTTTCCTGAAGAGATTTAATGCAGATGTTTATCTGCTACTCCGGTTCAGACCTGGTGGTGAAAAGTGAAATCCTTGCTCCTGCCAGTTCATACGATTCTGGTTCCTAGCTGCAGAGAGACATCCACAGCCATAATATGTTGACTTTGAAAGGGGGAGTGCAGTGTAATGCAGTGTGTTTTCATCTAGAAACGTCTAGGACTGTTGGGGTGTATGTGGTGTTCATCCACAATGATGTCTGGCTGCATGAGCGGAGGCATTCAAATTGCTGTGCCCTGTATGGTATATTGAAAGCCTGCCTGTCCACCTCTATAGGCTGTGTTCCTGGGTGTTGTTTTGCTGAGGGATTTGTGTCTTTGGAGGTGTGGGGCTTTTGCATAGTTCCTTTGGGTTTAGTGAGCAGGTTAGTAATGAGGAATCACTTATGGAGCTGGGGAATAGCTTTCCCAGTGGAGCTGGTGTGTCGTAATGAGTCTTGCTCATGGGGTGTTCTTTAATCACATCAGGCATAGCTAGTGGGTCTGGCTTGGCAAAATTAACCATTCTGCCAAAGTTTTGAAGTCGCTATTTGTTTTTTCCCTTCTCTTAACTAACCCCATTACACTTTCTGTAGTCTGATGTTGCATTTGGCCAGGCAGCAGTACAAATCTGAACAGGCAAGTAGGCTCAGCCACTGAAGAAGAGCAGGGCTCAGTCATGTAGGATGGGGAAAGGCACGGAGTGGTGAAAGCAAGAATGCCTCGGGAAAGTGGAAGGGTTTAGAAGCAGCTCCTCCTTGAAAGGCTAACAAGGAGATAGAGCTTTTTGTGTCTTTGTCTTGAATTAAGCATATGACATTAACTTTCAAGGGATGATGAAAATGAGATGAAATTGAGAGGTCTTTCATTTCACAGTTGATGTGAGCTTTTCATTGAGTCTCTTGGAGGTAGGCCAAGGACGAACCGTGAAATTCTTCAGCAGGGCAGGCTCAGCTATTTCTTCTGTTTTGATGGGGAAATGGTTCTCATGTGCAAGGCTTCTGCTGCAGAAGTTCACAAAGCTTCCCTGTTGGAAAAGAGCTAAGAGCGGCGATGTCTAATTAGCTGAAACACTTTAATCCTCCTGCTGGACTAACTGCAGATACGCCTTCAAGCAAGGTGTTGAACTTCCGCTAGCAGTAGGTGTTTGGGAAAATTAAGAAGGTAAAGCAAGTATGTTAGATTGCCCTAACATACAGAAACTGGGTCCCTTCCTGCCCTTCCCCTCCAGACCTTCAGTTTGACTCTCACTGTTTAAATTAAGTCATGTTCTTACAAAATTACTAATTAATTTGTCCTGCTGATTTTACACCATTGTGAGTGTAAGTACTTCAGTGGGAGCTGCTGCTGACTCACCTCTGCAACAGAGGAAAGATCCCCCCCAAGTATTCACTTTCTTTTTGGAGAGCATCACAACTGTTCGGATTTCAGTTGGAAGCTACAGTGCTACAATAGCTTCCACTTAATTTCCATAGGAGCTGCTTTCTAATGCTAATTTCACGCTTGATAAATACAGTCCCTTGTTGCCTAGGCAACAAGTTACGGCACAAATGTTCATTACTGCACTACTGGTTAATGAGTCTCTAGTGTTCTGAAAAAATTACAGCCAGAATTAAGTGGGTTTATTCACTTCAATCTTAAGTCGCCCCCAACCTAAAAGACCAATCTGCAAATGTTTCCAGTTAGAAGTGGTACCCGAGTGCAATAGTGAGAGTAACCGGAACTTGCAGAAGCCCTTGGTACAGCACTGCCACGGTAAATGCACGTGTCCATCTTGAGTCTTCTTTTAAAGGTCTGCTGTTGTCTGAGGATGACTTTGTTATGAACAGCAAAATATTTTAAAGTTTACAATTGAGATGTCTAGAAATACACTTCTTGTCGATATTCATAATCTTAGTGTTGTCTAGCTTGGCCAAGCGAGCGTGACACTCTCTAAACACTTTCAGAGTCAAATTTTTATGTGCTGATAGAGCTTTGCATCCTGTCGTTCCCAAATTTGTTGTAAAACAGACGAGGGCATATTTGATTTGATGTCTTGAGGCAACAGTAATATTTTCCAATATGAACGTGTCAAGGGACTTCTTGCCAGCGGCTGGTTTTGCACAAGTTCTCTGTTTCCTTTCTTTTTTTTGTAGAAGGTCTCATTTGTAAAGATTTGTTCAACTTGATTCAGTTCACATGTAATTAAGGCAAGAATTCCTTGGTGCTCAGTTGGTTGAGAGGGGCTCTGCTTGTTGACCTTTTCCTTAGTGACTCAGCATGGAGAACTCAACACTTCCCTGCCGGGCAGAGACCATTGTTAATTTCTATTCCATTATTATTTTTCATTTAAAAGCTAATTTACTCTTGCCTTCAATCCCAGTCACACACATTATTCCAGCTGTTAAGTAATATGAAAGTTTGTCTTTGGCAGGCTGCACATGTCATCTTGCCTTGGGAAATCAAAAGGGAAGATTACATAACAGCTGACAGTAAATTTGGCTCCAGAATGTCATTAAACTAATGAACGTTGAGTTTTCTTTCCCAGTCACAATATTCCTGAGTTCAAAATGAAAAACTCTTTTTCTGTGAAACCTGGCATGCACGTAGGTGAATTGCAGAACTTGAGGAGCTTTCTGATCCTACAAATCCTTGGTTGAAAAATTGGAAATGAAATCCAGACATACAGAAGTCAGTTGTCCCTAAGTGAATTTAGAAGAATTTAATTTTTTAATTTTGTCTGTCTCTGAAAGTTACCTTTACTGTTTCCTAAGTTTGATGTGGGTTGGTATTCACCCTCTGGAAGAATCCCAGGCTGCCTCTTTGAATGCAGAAAAGCATTGTCTGTATTCATTTGTAAAAAGCTTTAAAAAAAGGAACCTTTTTTGGATTTTTTTTTTTTTTTAAAAAAACAATCCTAGTTTGTTGTTGTTGAAGGCTAAAGAACACATAAAATACATAAGAAGAAGGGCCAAATGCCTAGTACAACAGCTTATTTATTACATGCTTTTAAAAACTCAAAAAGGCCTTACAATGAAATTCAGTTGCAGTTATATGTGTTTTAACTGAAACACAAAGTTTTGGCCTAGAACTGCTAAATTCACCTTTTTATCATTGCAGGTCCTTCAGGGCTTCTGTCAGATGAGAAAAGGGGCAATGAGGATGTTTATTTAGTTTAAAGGCATAGTTTTGTGTGAAGAAGCAGTGTAGCACATCCTGGAACTCCCTCTTCCTTTGATCCATATTGTAAGAATATATTTGGTTGCAAAAGGTGCTGGATTTGTGCAGTGGCCACAATAGCGTAGCTATGTTAGGTGTTTGCTGTGTTAGCTGCTATGTTGCCATTGCTGTAACATCAACATTAGTCAGAATACATGTTTATACAAAAAAAAATTCTTACAAGACTACACTGACTCTTCACATGTTTGAAAATCTGCAGTGGGCAGGTGTTAGGGCTTTTGTCGTGTGGGATTTTTTAATTTTGTTGTGTTTTTAAAGAAATCTCTTATTTAGAGAGGTCTTTATTGGGCTAATGAGAAAACAGGTTTCCAAATCAGAGGAAGATATATAGGATGAATGGGTATGGGCTGCTGTTCAGGATGCTGTTTACTGTAACACACTTGATTACTCCTTCTTAATAGAAGAAACTTGCTCAACTCCTAAGTCGTGTTGTAATTTTCATTGCCTTCTTATGAGAAACAGAATACTGAATACATTTAGGGACATTTTCCCTTTCTGAATATATTGGATCAAAACTGTCATTCTGGTACTCACAATGAGCCCATTCTGAAGCAAGCCACATGCATGATGTGAATAATGATGATGCTATGCAAGTACTCCATTAAACTACCAGTTTGAGGAATCTCTAAGATAGGTGATTTGGGTCTTCATGTCTGTGCATTTTAACAACCCTCATATGGACAGAGTAACTTCGTATGAAGTGGGACCCTTGTTACTTAGCTCAGACTTCAGACTTCGTGCACAGCAGGGAAATCTATTTTGCAAAATAATCGGGATCCCAGAACACGGGTACTGGCTGATGTAGCCCAGATTTCAAGGGCAGATGCTAGAAAGCACCAAACAAAAAAGTGACATTAAGGATAGCCTGATTTGTTAAAAACACAAGGATATTTTAATGGATTTGTTAGTGTAATAAACCTGATGCAAAAGTGGAGCCTAAATATGAGTCAACCATTGTAAGCAGCTGTGTATTGCTTTTTGAACTATAGGGTAATTTTCTTAAGAACATGCCATTTTTTGCTCTGAAAGCTGTGGCAAGCTCTCCAGGGTTCCTGTGGCAGTACTTGCTTGTTGATCTGATGGTACCTTCAAACTTGAATTGAGTCTCTTTCATCAGAAATAGTCCCCATTCCTGTTTCTCCATCAAGAAACTGTTGTTTTGTGCAGGATCAAGGCAGAGTGACTAATGTTCTCTCAAAATCTATTCAGAATCTGCTTATTTTAAGAGCAAAAGAAGCAGCACATGCTCCTTTTGGGTAACTTGGTGATTGCCATCTTGCGCTAGTGCTGCAAGTAGTGCAGGCAGAGTGAGCCAGCCTGGGAACTGGGATTACGAGTGAGAAAAATACATGGTTCTGTTTACCTGGTATTTAAACCTGTAGGCTGATTTGATTTACTACTACTGCTTGCTTTGTATGGGTGTCCTACCCAGCTGAGTGTTCAGAGGCAAAAAGTGTATTAACACTCATATAAAATACTTCAATCTGGACGTAGCGTTCAAGGTGCTGACAAGTGTACAGAATGTTTTGTTACGTGTTCAGGCCCACTGCCTTGGGAAAAACCATTCCAAGTGTACTAAAGTAAGATGGCAAGCTGAGATGAGGGAAGGGTGAAGAGGTCAGCTGGCTGAGCACTGGCACACAGCAGGCTGGGGCAAGATCTTCAGTTGCAGAGCCTCCTGAAGGAGCAGAATTCCTCCATGGTACCCACTTCACGAGGATGTCACCTTTTCCTAGGAAAGTCCCTAAACTGCAGATAGGCTCTGGGGTTATCAGCAAGAGGTGAGACATGCCAATCCGTCGGTGCTACCTCTTGACCATTGCTGGGAAGAGTGCGCTGGGCTAAGTGAGCCTCTTTTGGTCTGACCGTGTGCAGCTGTTCTGTTGGGGAGCTCCTCGTGGAGTGTCAGGACGTGGGCCACAGTTCCCCTAATGATCAGAATTGTAAGGCAAGGTGAGATGGTCCTGCCAGAGCCCCACTTTGTCTGTTCTCGCCCTCCACGAGTAAGTTCAAAATACTAAACCCAGAGTAAGCTATTCACTTACGCCTGGGTTAGCTTTCTGCAGGTCGTGTGTCCTGAGCCAGGAGGGGGGCTAGAAAATAACCAGAAGGGGCAACTTAAGGACAGAAGTGTCAGTGACTTCGTGTCAACAGTGTCTGATAAGCATGGGAAAAGCCAACGCTGTGCTGCTGCTTTATGCAACAGCCCGCAGCCCTTCTGTCAATGTGTACATTAGCCTTTTTGATAGACTTACGAGAAGGATGTTGCAAGAAGGTCGTGTCGAGCCTGAACCACTACCTGCAAGATCCCAGCACGGTGTTATGTCAGTGTTGTGTCTTTTTTTAAAATTTTGAACCCTGCTCCAGCCAGATGTCTTGCACGTCTGATGGTGCCTTTACGCTTCTTGGCGTGCCGTACGGGTGAGGGTTGCAAGCCACTGAGTTAGCATGGAGCTGTTACACACAAGGAAGGCGCCACAGCTTCTAACCCTGAAGTTGAGCTGCGTACTATCTCTCAGGGAGCCTGTTACTGCCCTTAGCAGAAGACCTGGTGGTTTGGGCAGAGGTAGCTTTGCTGTTGCTGCTGCGATCGGAATGGCTGTACCCTGCATCCTTGGTTTGCTTCTGAGGAGCTCGGAGCACAGAGCTCATTCTGGCTCATGAGTGAGATAAAACCTGCTGGTGTTTAACTGCTCCTGACGCTTGTTCGTCCTGAACTTCCGATGGCTCTAATTGTGTAACCTCTCTGAGAGCCGTGTTCTGTTGCAATTGGGACAGTTTTTCTTAAAAACAGTTGTTTTTTAGATTGGAAGTCTACATTTGTCTTCTGTCAGCAGGCAAGATTGTTATATCCTGTTCCTATTTAAAGAGCAGTGAGTCCTCAGCTGATTTGAAGTGATTTCCCCTTTTAAGTAGCACTATTGTGTCTCCAGAGCTTTACATGCCTGTTTCTAGGAAGGATGCCTGTTGCAGCTCATATTTCTAATACCTGCTTATTTAAGAACATGTGCTCATCATTTTCATGTGGGGACACAAACTGTTTCTTAAGCCTGGTTAGGTGCAACTGTGATTAGCTCTGCACTGAGCTGGGGATAACTCTCTGGGGTATTTTTTTACATGAGAATAGGCTGAGATCACATTTCACATCTTACTGGGAAGGATTTTCAAAGCCAGGATGAAGGGTCCGGTGGTACTGAGGGAGGTGTGGATAGCAGTAGCCCAGAGGTTGTAGTGATTTATTTGGATCTGGTTGAATAGCCAAGTGTGAACGTGCACTTCTCACCTGCTCTGTAGGTGACCCACTCCTGAAACACAAGTGCCCTTCTGCACCTCTGGGACCAGCTCCTCTGCCACCTTTGGCACTTCCACTGCTAGCACCAGGTTAATAAATCTGGGTGCCTGGATGAAGCTGGATCCAGTCAAAGACGCATCTTAACGCGTTTGCCCAGCTGTGACGTTCCCAGGCCTCGGCATGTGGAACAGCCACCCTGAGTGAAACTCAAGTCCTGTTTCTAGTAGTGGCAGAGAACAGAAGCCTTGAGAATAAAAGAGCAGGGTGTGTGCATAATAGTACATCCCAACCACACTTCTCTACCTGTAGGCATCGGTGGCTGCACACTTTCCTGAAGCAGAAGCAGCATCCTTGTATTTAGCAGCCTTCAGTTGCCTACTTTTCCTTGAATCCATTGAGTTTATTCTTTTAACTAATTTATTTTTATTTCCCACAGTATTCTGTGCCAAGACATTCTCATCCATAGCTTCAGTGCACATGGCTACATACCTCCTTGATTGTTTTGACCTTGCCATCAGTTCATATTCCTTGTCATTTCTGCTGGAAAAGAGCATGAATAATGCTTTCTTTGCTACTTTTTCCATGCCGTTGGCTTTTATAGATCTGCAGAAGCCAGCATGAATCTGGAAGTGCTTATTCATTCAAAATGTTTGTCCTGATGGTACGGTGTGAGCACATGATCAGTGAGGAACCAAACCAGTAAAACTGGGACTCACCAGCTGACCATGGGAGTTGGCTGCTTCTGTCAGGTTCTTGCTCCCTCTTCTTACCTGGTTGGTTGAATCCTTTTGCAGTCAGTAAAAGGTTTAAATCTCATCCCTGAAGATTCAGGCTATGTATTAGGGGAAAGTAATGATAGACCAGTAGAATAGGTTAATTAGGGGACTTTTGGACAGCACTGGGAGGTGAGGAAACTCAAGTGATGAGATCAGTAGGAAGATGGAAATGAAATGGCATCACATTTGCCTGGTTAGATCATTTCTCTCTGCTACTGTAGACCTCAGGTAGAGGCAGATACTAAAGAGGTGTGGGTTGTTGTTTTTTTTTTTTTCATAATACGCTTTTCCCTGCTATTTGTCAGTGAGGCGTATTTCCCTCTGAAAAATCTCCCCTGAAAACTGCAGCTGTCTGTTCTCAGAGACAGAGTAAACCAGGTTTGTTAACACGTCAGTAAACTCAACAGGTAGGAGGGCTGTTGCATAGTTCAGTGTGAGAGCACAGTTTTCCTGATGATGCTCTGGTGAGATCAGTTTAATGCTTTGCATCACAGATGTTGTTTCTGCAACCTTAATTTACAACATGCTTTACTTTAACACCACCAGATCAATAAGACTACCTTCCTGAAGGCAAGCTTTGCAGGCAGTCTGAAGTGACAGAGCTGTCTTGACTCAAGACAAGTTCAGCCTGTAGCTTGTATAGTGCCTGCTTCTTTACACTTCTGTGCTGGACAGCTAGATTGCATTGTTAATCTGTGCCGTTACCACTGAATGTGGGGAAAAATGTGATTTTAGAAATAATTCTAAGGTGTACTTTAAACAAATATCCAAACCTGAGTAGTTTCAGTATCTTAAGTAAACAGTACCCATTGTCATCATGACCACCCTGGCTTGTCTGGCTGAATTCCTCCTTGCCTCCCCCACTTCCTAAATTAACATCTCTTCTCTGAAAAGAAGTATTATTTCCCTTTTTACTAATTTCCTTCCCCTTACTTTTTTCCATGCCTTTTTCATAACAGTGTTAGTTAATGGTGTGCATTAATCTAAAAATTATTCTCCCTGCTTAACCATGATTTATTTTCATTATCTTCCTGGAGGACTAATACTTTGTCTTAAAACATGTGGACCATGGACATAAGACCATAGTTGAAGGGAGTGTGACACAGCCTATAATGAGGTTTAGCAATGTATTGTTTGACAGAAGATGGGATATTTTTATACCAGCAGTTACACAGAGTTGACTTTCCTTGGGCTAATCTTGAAAACCCAAAATACAGGAGAGCCCAGTGCAGAAATTTTCATGACTGCCTTGGGCCTGAAGCTAGCTCATCCAATCTCATTGTGTTAGTCTGCTGCTGTACTTCGGCTAATAAGCTGCAGGGTCTTGCAGATCTGTCCTGGGTTGAGTTGTCTCTGTGCTGTAGCCTGCTTTCTGCTTTAAACGTGCTCCTTGCACGTACCTGATGGATACTTCCAGTCTGCGTATAGCATCTGCAGCTTGGAGTACGGTGCTGGAGGGCTTGTCTCTTGGCTGGAGGCATCTCTGTCTCCCAAGACTTTGTGTCTCCATGCGGTTTTCTGATGAACTTTAAAGTTAAGTTCTGACAAGTTTAATTTATGGTTGTTTTCAGTCTCCAAAGGATCCTCCTCTATTTCCTGTCTTGAGGAGCTGGTAATAAGCTTTCTGTGGGTGTTATCAGGTGTATTTGTGTCTTGCTTTGCCTGGCACCATCCTACATTTTTCAGGGTGATGGTTGGTAGTTCTGAAACCAAAGCAATCTGCTGTGCATTTTTACCCAGGGTACGTTATCATCAGGGCAACCCAAATGTTGTCTCCTGTTTCTGTCTGGAAATATTGTTCTGGTGAAAGTTGACACTGAGTGCTTTATCTAGGTTTTCTGAAGAAGCAGTAGCCTATTGCTGTTCGTTCTGGATATCTGCACTATACTATGCTCTTTGTGCTTTCATTGCTCACCTTCTCTAGCTTTGTCCCTAAACGATGTGGGCGATCTTGGGGTACTTTGACCTCTGTTGAGCAACCTTTGCCTTCTGCATGGATTTTGAATGTGTTCTTTGTAGTAATTCTGCTGTCGGGGTGTTATTTCATCCTCTGGCAGCTACTGCCACATTAAGTATGTAAATGTCTTTTAGTGTCAGAGGAACACGAGCACTGGAAGCAGAACGGAGAGGTCTCAGATGTGTGTAAGGGAAAGATGATGCTTGGCCTCTGCACAACATAGGCTGTGTTACAGTGGGAAAACTTGTCTAGGACCAGGTAAGTTCTGCTATGTCTTGAGCTATTCCTGAGGCAGCGTCGGGCCGCAGTACCTTTCCAGGTGCACGCTGCTCTTCTCAGGCAACCGAGAGCTCCACCGATCCAACGTGTGTGCTTGTTCTGCTGCTTCTGGGTTCTCTGCCTTACTGGAGGGATTGCTGAAGTCAAGAGCCGAGGGAACCTTTGCCATATTTATTACAGGAGTGTGGGTTCATTACTCTAGAATAAGGTCTTGTCCTGGAAAGGTGCAGCACGCGGGGTTGTGACCTACCTTCGCTCCCCAGGGTACAATCTCAGGGGTCTGGGGAAGGGGCAGTAATACTTGGTACCATAGCTGTGAAGAGGCTTTTTGAAGCAACAGTTATCAAAATTCGGGATAGTGAAGGGCCAGAAAGATTGACCGCGTGAGAAGAGAGAGCGGACTAGCAAAGAGGAGGTCACTGCATTCAATTAAAGTAGAAGCAAAGCTGTCTGAAGTGCTGCTGCCTTCTGCCTCCCTGTGCTCAGCTGCCCTCTGGCTCTATGTAGCTCCCCTCTGCCGTCACTCGGGGCTGGGAGAAGATGCCAGGACAGCCTGGTGTCTTGTATGGAGCTGTCAGGCAGTTGTCTGGTTCAGAGTCTGACGATAGCTGGAGTGAGATGCACAGTAAACCTCCTCCCCTCCTGCACACCAGTGCAGGGATGCCCGTGCGTATGGCCTGTCAGGACTAAACGTGCAGTGCAAGGGCCACCTTTCAGTGTCAGCGTGCACCTCTGCTCGCCTCGTTTTGCATGCAGGGTCATGCATGTATTACCAAATTGCAGAAAAATATAGATTGGTCTGTGACCAAACTCCTCATTCTGGTCATTCCATTTCCAGGAGAAGTAGGTTAGAAGTAGGCTGGGATGAATGTGTGCCTTGTGTGGTTCCTCCCCTCCTCTGCAGAGAGGAACTCTGAGGGGGAGGAGATGGGATTGCTGGAGCTTGTTGACTTTATGGGGGGAGGATCTGACCTCAGTGCTAGCTCATCTGGGGGTGGTGGGGAGGGAAGTCTCTCTAGCAAATATAGTGGTCCTCTGGAAGAAATTTGGATTTGCTTTGCTGTCTAGGACTGTGCTGGGGTGGTGGCTCTGCCTCACTTCTGCCAAATAAGCTCAGGATACATAATAAACTCTTGAGCAGAAACCTGCCAGTGGGAACTGCAGCAGTCCTTTTTCAGTTTGGCTGTTAATATCAGATTGTTTTTTTGCAGCCTTTCCCTTCTGGGTATCTTGTTCCATCTCTTCCCTGCTTAACTCCTCCTACACCTTCCATTTTTCCTTACATTTTCTATTCTCTAACCCTTCCCTTTAATATATTTTTGTTCGGTGTTTCCCAGTTGGCTGTCACCTTCCTTCTATGTTGTTAACTGGTCCCTTTCTGCACCTTGCCCATCTCCCTGTGCCTTTGTGCTACACAGTACTCATGACAGTGTGACAGGCAGAAGAACACATGCTCTGAAGCTGTTACTGTGGCATTAGAGTCGCTTCATTGAAAAGAGGGGATTTTGTTGCTGGTCTTTTTTGCCTTATTTTTTTTTAGTTTCCAACTAATTGCTTCGTATAGTATTGTGGTGGTTAGCTGAGAAAAGTTGGAATGGACTCCCAAGTCTCCTCTAAGCATCCTGGCCTAGAATTAGTTAAGTGGTTTCAGTGCTGCGGTTTCCAAATTGCAAAATAGTGTTTATAGAATCATAGAATCACAGAATGGTTTCGGTTGGAAAGGACCTTAACCATCTAGTTCCAACCCCCCTGCCATGGGCAGGGACACCTTCCACTAGACCGGGTTGCCAAGGCCCTCACCCAGCCTGGCCTTGAACACTTCCAGGGATGGGGCATCCACAGCTTCTCTGGGCAACCTGTTCCAGTGCTCCACCACCCTCTCTGGGAAGAACTTCTTCCTGATATCTAATCTAAACCTCCACACTGTCAATTTAAACCCGTTACCCATTGTCCTGTCCCTACAGACCCTTGTAAAAAGTCCCCCCCAGCTTCCTTGTAGCCCCTTCAGGTACTGAAAAGGTGCTATAAGGTCTCCCCAGAGCCTTCTCTTCTCCAGGCTGAACAAGCCCGACTCAACCTTTCATCACAGGAGAGGTGCTCCAGCCCTCTGAGCATCTTTGTGGCCTCCTCTGGACTTTTTCCAACTGGTCTATATCCTTTGATGTTGTGGGTTCCACAGCTGGATGCAGCACTCCAGGTGGGGTCTCACAAGAGCGGAGCAGAGGGGGAGAATCCCCTCCCTCGACCTGCTGGCCACACTTCTCCTGATACAGCCCAGGTTGGCTTTCTGGGCTGCCAGCGCACACTGCTGGCTCATGTCCAGCTTTTCATCCACCAGTACCTTACTGAAGCCATGAGATCCAGGCTGGCTGCTCTGTGATCCCCCTGTGCTCAGGTGCTGGGTGCTAAACCTGGACCCCTTGTCCTGTAGGGGAACGTTGCGCTCTCTGGAGTGACATATTCCTGTTGCCGAGGTTTGGTGTGTAGAGAAAGATGGACTGGAAGGCTAGGCCAGGGCTTGTGTGTTTTACTGACATTTTACCTTCACAATATCCATTTGAATGGGAGTTCAGAAGTGCTTGAAAAGGCATGGAGGACCATCCATGGCAGCTGCATGGGTTGTGGAGAGCATTGTCCCTGAGGCTTGATCTGGTGAATATCCGAATGAAACTGGAATAAACAATGGATGTGGACAGCACCTTGTACTTTAAGGTGATAGTTTCCATTTCTCTGTGGTGCTGAGCAGCTGTCCTGTAACAGCTTCTGTAACCGGGCAATGTGATAGTGTCATATTTTTAATTCCTCCCTCATTAGGCTTGCTGTGTGCAAGAATGCGTGTTTGAGTGGTCTGTGCCTTTCTCTGGACGAGGTGGGCTCTGTGATTGTGCCCAGGGCTGGATTTGGCTGGCTGCTGGAGGAACAGCACAGCCGTGTGCTTGCTCCCGTTATGGCAACAGGAGTGTGTCCTGCAGAAGGAGGTGCTGATTGACTCCTGAACTTCAGTCCTGCAGTCCTCATGCCCTGTGAACCTTGTCCCTAATTACACCCTGAAAACCATAATGTGGAAAGGCTGTGTAATCCAGTCATTTTATCCTCCCCTGGGCCTTACAGACTGAACTTAAGGCACAGGTACATGGGAAGTGCCCAGAAAATGAGAGGCAATCTCTGCAGCCCACTTCTGACCCTGTTTTACATGGCTCTGGGGAAGCTGCTTATACTCGGTGTCTCTGGTTCTTTCTCTGAGCCTGCAGTAAGTGCAGTATTGGAGACACTTTTAACACTTAAGATAAACCCATGATTTAAAGTAAAAATCCTGCACGCTAATTGCATTTTCTGATATGTCTCAGCAATTACTATGTTAGAGGCACTGCTCTCGCAGCCTCCAGAGCACAAAAGGGCCCCAAACGGCCTCCTTTAGCCCCAGTGACTCACGCAGAGGCAAGACCTCTGCTAGTTCCTGAAATTTCAAACTGTTGATGTCCTTAGAAAGGTTCTCAGGTCAGTAGTCACCCACTCAGTCCACCAGCCAAATGGAAGTTGATTGTATTGAGAAAAGATTTCATTGATGAAAGGTCAACAACAGACCAAGTGGGTTTCTTGGAAATGTGTTTCATACCTGTTCGGTTAGCAGCCTGTCTTAGCCTTCTCAGGACTCTGCAGTTCAGGCCAAAAAGAGCATGGTGTTCCAAGAAGATTAAGGAAATTGGGCAATGCAGAATGCTGGCATATGCAGCTGTCCCTCTGAAGACCTTTTTGATCTCTTTTTAGAGAGGTTGGATTTTTCATCAGCTTGATTTCTCTCTAAATCTTCAGACTTAATTTGGGTTTTTTTCTGCCAGTCTAGTTGCAAAAATAAAACCAGCTATTTTGAGGGATCCTGCATGATTCTTCTGCTCCAGGTAATCTGAGGCTCTCTGATATTTTGAAAATAAAATGAATATTTATAATTGGAGAATCGAAGAAAATTCAGTACATGAAGTGAGCATGGAAATGAGTCCACAGTCTGATAACTAACTAGTGGCTTATCAGAGAGGGAATAGAGAGCAGGCAATTGCCTACAGGAAATATGTGCTTGGATGGCATCCCAAAAAGATGGTAAACCTTTCCTGTTCAGGAAAGGGGAGGGGGCAGGGGAGTGTGATGTATGTTGGCATAGATAGTTTAGTGAAGTAACCGGAAGGGGTTTTGATAAGGGCCAGAGGAACAGCCTGAAGGTGTTCTTGGTAGCTGTTTTGGCTCATCACTTTTTGCTGGTTCACCTGTCATGTAACCATTCACTCTTCTTCCCCATCTCACAAACAAGTACTTATGTTTGTACAATATTTCAACATCCCTACGTAGATGCCTTCGTACTGGTTCTTCACATTTTGGTATTTGTCTTATCCACCTACTGCCATGCTGTAACACAGAATTACTTCAAATAATTGAAGTAATTCACTACTCTAGATGGTATCTTGCCACCTCTTTCTTCAGAGACGGCAGCAAATTTTCCTGAATGCTCCCCAGTTTTTCCATTTTTACCCTCATTTTGTAATTTTCTTGTATGGACAGCTTTCCCTCTCAACAGCAGCCTGTTCTGGTTAGTTTTGACAGGTCAGAGGCAAAACCTCATTCTTCTGGGCAGTGTTCTGGTCGGGGGGCTGTTTGCTCGTAAAGAGCCCATCTGGGGCACTGAGCTGTGCGAGATGCTCTGCAGGCAGGAATCCATGGTGTTCATTTAACGGTGGTGTTAAAGATCACTTTCCTTTACCGAATATCTCGCACGGCTTCTGAGTGTTGCATCTTTCAGGAGGAGGATGAAGCCCTTTCTGCTCCGAAGGGCTAATGCATTTGAGCTGTGAATAGTAAATTCTGGGGATTAGTGGATGAGTTTAATCCCACTACTCAACCCAATCACCTCTAATCTTATTACAGTGCTCAGCTGATTAAAACGAATGGTGATTCTGGTGGGGATACAGCTTTCCCTAACCCATTTGCAGGTCTTCATGGCCACAATTCTGCAAGTTGCCCTATGCTGCTGTGAGGTGCTGAGTGATTTGCTCCTTTGCTCTGTACCTTACAGAGTTGAACCTTTCAAGAATTTAGTGTGTGAGCATCACTAATGATAGTATTTAATTGACTGGAACAGTGCTTGGTTTTAATCTTCCTACTTTCCTATAATAAAACCCTTGTTAATCGGAATATGTTCCCATGGTCTGTCCTGTATGTTTAAAATCCTTAAAAAGGGGAAGAGGAAGCGAATCTATTTGTCATGGGGAGAAGCTCTCTGGTCTGCCTGAATTCAGTACATCTAGAAGATTAATATATTTAAATAGTGAAAGAAACCCTGCCTGTGCTTACTCTCCTCTTCTATTACTAATGACCCTGAGGTATAACTGATCCGATTGCTGCCATGTCCGTCAGGGGAGAGTCCCAGTGCTAAATACTGCAGTGGAGGTGACAACTTGTTAGTGTTAGGTGTGACCTTTCTGTGCTGAGATAAGTGGGTATCAGTGCATTGAATGGAGAGAAAAACCTGGGTCTGGAGAAGACTTGCCCAGAATGAAGATGAATGGACTGTAAAGTGGGATGCGAAGAGCTGGGATCCCATGAATCCTGCCCTTCGTTCTAGTTCCCGGACCCTCCCTTCTTAATTTTTTTTTTTTTAATGGTGATTGCACATATGAACCCAGCTTTGAGTCATTTTAATCCTGTAGAGCTCATCTGTTTGAGAATTTTAACTATGACTGATATCCACCCCCCACTTGATTTCCAAAAAAGCTCATGGAATTACACATTCCAGTCTTTGTAGCCAGAGCTGTGCTTCCTGCAAGCTGCCTGGCTGCTGGGAATGTGGCCCGTGTGCTGCCCAGCCTTCCAGGCACGGGGAAGGGCTCTTCCCTAAGTCAGAGCTTCTCTGGGGTTGTGGAGAAGTTCGGTTGTCTGATTTTTAGTGACCATCTCCCTTGAAACCCTTGAAAAATGTAAATTTTTCCAGCATCAACAAAAAAAAGGACCATATCAGTACCATATCTCAGTATTGGGTATTGCTCCAATACATTGCCGTCATATTCATGGAATGCTCTGCCACCTTTGGCCCCACCAAGACTTCATTTTGGTCTTTAGAGGCTAACAGAACTGGTATTAAACACACTTTCAAGACGGGCACAGCTAAAATTGAACCTTTTCTGTCCTTTTCACCCAGAGGAACCCAGCCTTGTTGGAGTGGTCAGAGAAGTAAACGTCTGTCCTGTTACCCGAGACCTCTGCTAAAGAGAAACCAAGAGTGTTGAATGCCATCTTCTCATCTCTCACTCAAAGTCAAATGTTGTCAGTGTGACATAAATCAACAACACCACCTCCACATCAACCTTTGCCCATAACCTCTGTGCTCCTTTGGAAGTGGGCTGTGGTTGTCTGTATGTCAGGCTGTGGGTAGCCAGGCCGAATATCCCCTCTGCAGCAGAAATGAATGAGGCACGTTTGGGTGTTTTTTAAATCTTTAACTTGTCTCAATCCAGATGGATGCTGAATCCTGTCAGTCACTGTGTGTGCCCAGCAGCTGCATCCATCTGCATCCGTGTATGTATGCACACAATTCATAATCTTGCATGTACCCTAAATATGTTTACGTGAAGGGTTAAAGGCATCTTTAGTAAGTTAAAAATGAATTCAGTGCAAGAATTATTGCTGTCTTCCACCTTGCTTAGCCTAAACCACCCAGGCCTTAAGGAGCAAGCAGTTTTCTTCTGGCTGATAAAGAAGAATCAGTATTCTGGTAAGATAACTAGCTCATGCCTTGCTCTGTGCCGTGATAGCATTGTGGAGAGACTTCTGGTGAAGTACACTTTAGGGCACTGCAATCAAAATCGTG
This sequence comes from Eurypyga helias, assembly GCF_000690775.1. NCBI lineage: Eukaryota > Metazoa > Chordata > Aves > Eurypygiformes > Eurypygidae > Eurypyga > Eurypyga helias. Next base: position 14,404 of record NW_010240895.1, on the reverse strand, counting down.
ATAGGCAGGTGTAAAAATGACACCTCACACCCCCAACTAAGATGTTGCATTTGAACTTGGATTTCTTAATCCTGAGGATAGCTGCTGCACGTCTTAGAGGAGCATCCTGGACAACTTTACGTTTTCCCTTGTGCCGTAGAAGATTACATTAACCAAAGGATTTGGTGCCAGGGCTGAACCTTTTGCCAGCTGCTAATTGCTGGGCACTTAGGAGCAGTGATCGCAGCGAGCTGCAGCCCACTGGTGTTTTGCCATTGTTTCTCTCGCAGGCTGACGTAAAATTAACCAAGGGAGTGAGAATGAGGGCAGCATACTTGGGAGAGAAGGGGGAATTATGCAAAAACCTGGCAGATTTTCTAGAGTAGAGGGATCAAACTAAGGAGCTTTACCAACACGCAGCAGTGTCAGGGTTGCTGACCTCTGCCAAGATATATGCCAAGTCTGTGTCTGGCTGCCTGCCTGTGGTATTGTTCCGATGGATTTTTCTATATAAAGCACTTTTTCATTAAAGAATGTTTGTATTACATTCAGAGCAGGCTGCATAAATATCTGTTATTAAAAAAATATTAATTGAAACACAAATCTTTCATGTTGTACTTAAGTAGGATTTTTGGTTATGGTCCAGCATATTCAAATAGT
>NW_010240895.1:0-13730 GCF_000690775.1 Eurypyga helias | reverse complement strand
GCTGAAGTTTTAAAGTCATCGACTGAATTTGTAGGGGTGACTCACTCACTGAGTGCTCAGAAACAGAATTTGAAGTGGTGAAGCAACTTTTGATGACCATAACATCATAGGTGGGTACATAAAGGCGTGCAGAGAGGCTGTTTCAGTTTCTGAATTTTAATGACCAAATGAAATCAAGTTGGGAATTGAAAAAGCGGGGTAAAAAGTAAAATAAGTCCATCCATGAAGAAAAGAGCTGGAGTGAGATGATGGTGACTGCTAGTTCCAAGAGCTGATCATCATACACTTCAGACAAGCCCCGCTTTTCCCTGCTGCTAAATGTAAAACCAACATCTTGAACTGTGGAGCAGAAGGGGAGCAAGGTGCTTTGTAACATGTCCTTATTTTAAGGTCTGATGTCCTCTTGTCATGACCTGAAGCGCTTTAAATAATCCTGAAGAACACTGCTGCTTTTCCAAGTGTTCATCCTATGTCTCTGAGGAGACCTTTCTGGACAGCCTCTCCTGCTAATTTGTTCCTCTCTGCTGTTGGAAGAGCTCCTGTGGGAAGGTACACATGGAAACTGCAGTTTCAGACTGTGCGGTGCCTGCTTGCTGTGTGTTTTGGTTCTCAGCGAACTAAAGGAATGTTGGATAGTGATTATAGAGCACACAATTATTACATGTGGGGCTTGGAGGAATATTTTTGCTGTGTTAGTGCACATTTACATCTTGCAGAGAGAGCTTCTAGCTTTCCTGATTGTAAACATCCAATAGACAATAGGGATGTGATACCTGAAAGACCCCACACCAAAAAGCCATGCTAATACTCTCTGGGATCCCTTCCATCAGGTTCACCTCCTTCGGAGTCTTGGCTTGCAAATTTGGGATTCTTGGCGTTAGAATAATACATTGTAAATGAAGCCCATAGTATTGTGGATGTTTCACAGGAGTTGGTGCGTAAGTAGAAAACCCTGTTTCTCCTCACTAGGCATTGAGTAAATGATGCTGCTCGGTTGGATGCCCGTAAGGACTGCAGCTTTACTCCTGTGTGTTGTTCCTGACTTGCATGTAAGAAACCTGTAAGCTCTTGTTTTTGCTCTTTATCTGCTGCCTCTCCGTTCAAAACCGTTTCGTTCACAAAAAGAAACAAATTGTCCAAAGGCAAAAGCACAAGTGCTCTTTTTTTTTTTTTCTTTTTTCCTTTCCTGGTGAGACCCAAAGCAACATGTCTGCAGGCTTAAGTCCTTTTCCTATTCCTCCTCCTGCGTGAGGTCAGAGCCATACTGCTCTGCTTTGTAATGGAGTAGGAATGTGTAGGGGTCAGCCACTGTCCCAGCTGAGAAGCAGGGGACTTCCATCTCTGGGAGCACAGCTTCCTTAGCCGCCCCAGCACAGTCCTTTGTAATCATCTTGTTAAAACTTGGTGACAGCATGTCCATGGGGGCATTTTTATACGTGAGACTGATGTAAAAAAACAAAGACGTGCCCATTCCTGTGGTCAGTCATGTATTTGTAACTAGGCAAAGGATATTCTGCTAGCATGAAAAGTTTGATTTTTGGAATGTGGAATATTCTTTCAGAGCCCTTTTGCAAGGTCTAGACTTCTTCCCTATTCTGACTTAGATGAAATTATTTCATCCGCGCTGGAATTTTTTTAACTGAAATGGCTACATCAAAACATCCTCTGGCTTTGTGGGGAGCACTTATGTCACTTCAAACATATACCTGTACAGTGAGTCACTACAGCTTTTGTGCAAAAAGGGTCCATGATTCTATCTTATTTTTAGTGAAACAAAGGCTGGTAAACGGAAGACTGTGGAAAAACTTTCATGATTGAAGATGGCACAGAAAACCATGCTGATAAAGACTCCTGACAACTGAAAACCTGCCTTGTAGTGCCGGATTAATTGCTCACCGATATCCTCGTTTAGGTGTTTATGAAATGCCGCAGATCTAATAACTGTTGTAATTCAGTGATGAAAACCTTTTTTCCATTTCACAGAAAAATCTGCTTCTCCAAACCCCAGCCGTGCCCTTAAATCTTCTATTTATCTGGAATAAATGGGGAGGGAAGTGGAAGTAAACTGCTTGCATAGGTTCCCAAAAAATCTTTAATATTCCTCAGATGTATGAAAATGACAGATCCCATCAGTGGAATGAAAACACTAGCCAATAAAATCGGATTAAAGTTAATTTAAAACAGGATCCTGTAATTAGGAAATTCCTGCAAAGTTGCATGAACTTGTCATCGTAACATCTTCAGGCTACAAGCACAGTTTGACAGCCCTGCTGGTACAGAATTTGAAGTTATTAAGCTTCACTAAAACACTTATTTTTCTGACAGCTCAACAAATTACAGATATAAAAGGCAGCATGTAAAGGTAAATGTTCTGGACCATCCGTGCTTGTTCTTGTTCTACTTGGCACTGTCTTGTTGACCACCTGTTTCATGAGCCCTGTCTGAAGGTCCTTCCCCTCTTGGGATGGATGGAGGTGGAGGGGCAGTGCTTTTGTATTACAAGGTGCCCTTTTTGGATCCAAGGATCCTTTTTGGATCCAAGGATTCGGCGAGGGAAGCTGCCTGTCACTTGGGAAGGATTGTTAGACTGTTGTCCAGTTTCTTTCTCTAGATGGAGTCAAAAGGATATCAAAGGAAGAGTTAGATGCAAACATCCTTAAGCAAATCTGTTTTCATAAACCTACTGCAGCTGGAATTAGAACGTACTCATCCGTAAATCCTTTTAGCAAACATAGTGCCATTAATTTATTCCTCCTCTCAATATTATTAGAAGAGTTCTTATGAAGAAATAAAAAGCCCAAGGTCAGTAATGATAAATTCTTGATTTAAAAAAAGAAAAGAAACCTCAGTGATGTAAAATTATCCTTCAGAGCTGCATTAGAGCCCCCACTGTTAAAATGAAGGTCTTAATGCAGCTTAAGCAGAGCAGAAAGCATTCTGTAAGTGTGCTTTTGAGTAAGAAAATCAATGCCAAATGTATTATTGGACTTTATGAGCTGTTTGAATCTTTAAGGTGTTCTGGAAGGGAAAAGCGTAATGCAAGGTCAGTTAACGTGATTTCAGAAAGTGCTGCCTTGTTGCACTGTGTTCATTATGCTCCTCAGCCTCCCTTTAAAATACGTGGGGCTCTCCATTCTAAGGTAGGCAATGGCTTGCATGGGTTCGTTTCTGTGGGGTGCAGAGAAGGCGTGCTGAAAGTTACAACATGGTTTATAATCGGTTCAAGCAAGTACATTTTGAATGTCTGTGCAAGGCTGTATCCTGTAATGGTGCCATTAGCTTTTGGCAGAGGGGGTCAGGATTTGAGGCTGATGTGTGTAGTCAGCATGCAAATAACAGCAGTGAGAATGGACTGGAGATACAGCAGTTATAACCCCACCAAGCTCCTCTGTGTAGACTCCTTTGGGAAATAACCTTGCTGTTTTCCGTCTACTTCATCTCCTGTTGGGGTGATCGACCGTGAGCCAAGTCTCATGCTTGGACTCTGGAGATCTTACCACCATCTGTTGTCAGGACACCTCTCTCGGTGGCAAGAGTGACCCAAGAAGTCTGCTCCAGTAACCTGTATTTCTGTCTGCACGGTTGTGCCCATGTCCTGTCTGTAGGGCTGTACCATGAACTGAATCAGGGAATGGAACTGGATTTAACAAATCTCCCCCTCATTTAAGTGTGATCAGTTCCCCATGTCGGCCCACAGCCCTCTGTACCGGTACAGCCATGTGGGCCGTGCAGAGATGGGCGTCTGTGGCAAGGGGCTGGGAGGGTGGAGGCCACCATGGAGGAACATCTCGTCTCCTGTCACCTCTTTGACACCTGTCACTGCACGATCCTTCGGTTTTGAATTTTAAAGCATAAATGCTGATGTCAGAGCTAAAGGATGAGGACTGTTAGGTCAAAGAGGAGCAAACTCTTACAGCTTGAGAAATGATGCATCCCTGTGGGAGAGGATGAAGCTGTCAGGGTGTGTGACACTGGGTCTTCAGTACTGGGCCTTGTCACTCTAGGACACCTTGGAAGAGCTGAGTTGGTGCATCAGGTGGTGGTGGTTCATGCACATACACCGTTCGCTGGTCCAGGCTGCTGGATGTGATGATTTCTGCTCTTTAGATCCTTTTCCTTAGGTAACTTTCTGAAGGGGGGAACTGTAGTGTGAGAGTTCCTCCAAAGGAGTTTGTGAGAGTGGCTGTGACACACGGAGGGAGGTGGAAGAGGCAGCAGGGACAGGGGACGTAGTAGTAACAGCAGATTTGTTACTCGGTAGTAACCAAATGAGATGGGGAAGATGCAATGCTGGGATGTGATTCTGAAAACTGCAAAGCCCCTGGCAGATAAGGACTGCACTAGTTAGAGCCATTGAGGGATGGTGTGTGTTAGGAGGCTTCGCAGAGCTCTTGTGAAGGGAAGTCATGTCTTACAAACAACAAATTATCAGTAGTAAGCGGCAGTGGGATAAAAGGGATCCCTTATATGGCTATGTAACTAGTTAAAGAATGAGAGGTAAAGACAAAATTATTGTTTTTCTCAACAAAGAAGAGTTATTAATGAATTTTCCTGTTTGCCTGAGCTGAGAATATCTCTTTAATCGAGGGCAGTAAAACCCAGGATCTGATTGAGGTGCAGAGGGACTTTGTGAAAATGAGTGATAAGCTGTCAGGTTAAATCCATTGAGGAAGGATCTGGAGTAACCTGGTGATGGGCTCTGAGCTAGCTCTCACCACGCGGGAACGTGATGTGGGGATAATAGCACACTCCAGCGTGTGCCATTCCCACTATGCCCGGGCACAGTAGAGCAGTCAGAAACCAAACGGACGTGGGATCTAAGTGCAGCAATGTGTTGGAGCGGAGAGAGTTGAACTCTGAAGTTACTAGAAAGGTCGGTACAGTCTCTGGTGAGAGGGAATTAGGGTTGCAACACAGTATGTACTTAGAGAAATCTTGGAAGCAGCCCAGTTTCCGAGGAGAGTTTAAGCTTAAACCTGGGGTGGTGCTGCTGTTAGGCAAATCCCGATGCCAACTGCAACTGGGTGTAGAGGGGCACGTAGTTAGGTTGCGGTCGGTGTATATGCACTGACAAGCACATAGGTTTGGTATCTTCCCAAGAGTGTATTCAAGACAAACTTTCTGCAGTTTTGCACTCAGTTGTTAATTGTGTGGAAGCCATCCTCCACTCACTCAGTGCCAAGAGAACATGCTTTCCATTAAAAAGCCACGATTTTTTTGGCATAAACTGAAATAACTTAGATTTAGGATTTGGCAGTTCTTTAGAAGCAACTTTCTGGATCTGGTGGGGGAATCTAGAGTGTTTCCCATCTCCACTCCAGGGTGTAATATTAATCTGTGACTCATGGACAGCTGTAGCTGGTGATCCTGCCCGCTCCATTGGATTACCAGCATGACTGTGGGGATGGAGAGATGATCTCCTCTGAAGGATCTTAAAAGCTTGCCTGTTTAGTACAGCTAAACAAAGGGTGAGAGTTGATATATTTGTTCTCTGTAACAAATAAGAAGGCTAAACCTTAGAAAAGAGCCACGCAAGGTAAAGGACAATACTAGAGCAAGAACGAGCTGGTATAAAGGGGCTAAGGATGTATTTTTACTAGAATAGTGGGAAGGCTCCTTCACCATTACAGCAGTTGGGACTGGAATTGCATGCCAGTCAGTCACAGGAACAAGATCACAGCAAGATGGTGCTTGATGGCGCTTATAAAAGGGATTATAAAACAATTTGTCTGTAGCCAGTGCCACGCAATACCCTTTCCAGTCCTGCTACTGTGTGAGAAGGTAAGATACAAGCTGCCGATGAATCAGTCTTTAGAGCAATGCTGCCACCTTAGAAAATGGGGAGTAGAAAATTAATTCTTTCATTTAAGAGGTGAGCTGCGCACCTGGTTAAACCTCCTAGACAAACACAACCTCATTAGAGCTATGCTTGGCTGCTTATTCATTTGTGACATTTGTGATTAAACGCTTAGGAAGACAAGGCTCATTTAGTATTCCCTGGTGGGCATTTGCTTTAGGCATTATGATTTGGATTGAAAAGCAGCTGTTGACCAACACTGAATTTTACTGTATTGGAAAAAGAAGAGCTGATTACGAGCAGCGGGTAACAGTAGGCTGAAGGGAGAGGGTAAGGTCCTAAGGTCCTATCCTTCCTACCAAGTTGGAGCTGGGAAATACTCCCACTTACTCCTCCTTTATTACCTGCTCATAATTTCCTAGGCAGGAGCAAGCTTGCATTTTTAGCTGAGGGTCAGGGTCCTGCCTAGGTGAATAGGCTGTCATCTGTAATTACAACTTCAAACCCTTCCAAGGTGGATGCAAGAGCCTAGTAAAAGGTAGAGGTACAATTACCTGCCCCTTTCACTATGCTGATCACTATAATAGGTGATAAGTACAAGTATTGGGTTCTTGAATTATTGTTTGTATTACCACTGTCTAATGTTATTGGACTGCTTGGGCAGATGAGCATCAATCCTGGCTTTTGACTTTTAATAAAGCTTTGTTCTTGGAGATCAGCTGTTTGCTGTCTGAAAAAAATGCGTATTTGTTTTCGTAGACTTTGAATTTACCTGATTTCTTTCTTATCATTGCTTAGTCTGACTGGAGAAAAGCACCCTGCTGTTCTCATCCCCTTCCCTCTCATCCATTATCACCTTCTACCCAATAACTTTTGAAACTCATTATCAATATTTGGAAGGTGAAAAAAGGTCTCCAAAACGTAAAATTCCTACAAGTTATGGGAAGCTTGAGGTGACGTGGGGGGTGTGTGTGTAAAAAATTTGCCCAGACAGAACTGGGCATGGTAGCCCGGTGCTGCAAAACGTTCTGTTACAGTGCCTTTGGGAATTTAATTTGAATGGGTTTTTGTATTTCCTAACGTAAGTGCAGTATTGCTTAGCTAAGTGCAGTGGCTGTATGTGACCCGTGTTGCTAAAGCCTCTTGAAAGCTGTGGTAGGCCGTTGATGTTACTACCAGGATACCCATGCATGTATATCTAGTTTTATGCCATACTAGGTTGTGATGTGTTTAAAAGTGGGCAAGGCTATTTCTGGTCAAGGGTAGTCTCAGAGCTGTGGAGGTAGAGTGGCCATTTTTTCCCTTGTTCTGCTCCAAGTACTGGGTCAGAAGTCTAGCCAGTGCTGATCTTGCAGACACGATGCTGATAGAGATCATCTTTCCTGGTGATTGAAACTGAAGTCCTGATTGTAATTTTTAGGCTTTTCGGTTAATCCTAACCACATACTAATCTCATTTTCTTCCCCTCATTTTCTTCTGCAGTTGCAGCAGGTAACATTCTTATTTCCATGTCATAATAACCTCTTGCACAGCCTAGACAGGCACTGTTCAGGAAGCCGTTGCTTTTTATGCAGATACTGAGAGCAGTATTAACAGCAGGAGTATTTAAGTGCCTGTGATGCTCTGATGTTCAACTAGGTAGAAGTATCTCTGAAGGTCTCTCTAGTAATTTCTGAGATTCCCTTCCCTTTAAAGTCTTGAGATCAACACTTTAAAAGCCTTGGCCATAATTATTCTGTTCGGAAAGTTGCAGAAATTCTGTATTTGCAGCGTTACAGCCTTCACTAATGAGAATAGTGAATCAAAAGCAAAGCGATGTCAGTAGTTACGGGATGCCCATCACATAAATCTGTGCAGCTGAGAGGCAATGAAATCAAGCAGCAGCCGGTGAAATGCACCGTAGATTGAATTTGCTGCTAATAATTACAAGCCTGTTTGAGCCAAGCGCTTTTCCCCTCCACGCATGCCTTGGGAAGTGCCAAACCAATGAATTATTCTTCTTACCAAGAGCAATGGGTAACTTCTACTACTGTATTTTCTATTCAGTGTGTTTTTATTGGATGTAAAACAGTCGCAGAGAAAGTAATAGAAATACCACACATGACTGAGGAAAAGGAATCTGCAGATTTTATTGCATTCAGCCAATTACTGACATTGCGGTCCTGATTGTAAATCTTTAGACACACGCTGGCTTCTTGTGAGGTTTCCGAGTTGCCTTCCCATAGGAATTGCCGGACAAGGTCATACCCGAGGTCTGTCCAACCCAGCATCCCATCTTCAGCAAGTGGTAGGGACCAAATGCTTCGGGGACATGTGGAACAAGGATTTGTATGTATTAGAACCCATCTTCCCACTAGACCCTGTCCTGGTCTACAGTCGGGAAGGTTGGATGTAGAAAGCCTTGTGTTCTCTCACTGTTTGATGCTGCTGTCCTTACTCAGAAAGCCTTCCAGATGAGAAAGCAGGAACCTTGCTGGTGACTTAGCTCCTCTTTGGTGGCTCAGCATGAATCCAAGTTGTTTTAAGCTTGTTTTTCCCTGAAGGGGTATTTTGGATAGTGGTACAGTGCCATCTGTAGGGAAGCAGTTAAAGAAGCACAGGAAGACATACACTGGAGTGACTGTGTAGGTGTATGGATGGTAAGGAGCATGTCCCGCTGCTTTCCATTCAGCTATTGTATTACATCCACACTTGGATTTCAGTGGGAGTAAACTACATTTGTATCCTCATGCAGCACTCATTAGGCTCAGTGCTGCTTATTGGCCCCAGGATACCCTGTACATGGAAGTCCAACAGCCAACCTGAACTAAAAGAGTTCAGGAGCTGAAGAGTTGATGAATGAAGCTGAAAGTCCTAAGTACTTATTGTTTCATTAGCAAATTATTTGCCTAGATGATTTAATTCAAATGCTGGTGTAGCCAAGATTTACCTTCTCAGCCTGGGTTTTGGTGTAAACTTAGCAAAAGCGTGTAAACCCGTTATAAATGCTAGGGAGAGGCTGGCCAACCGGGTTATGTACTTAGGTACCTAAGTGTCCATGCAGCGCTGGTAGTACTGACTGTGGCATCGCTCCTACTGCTGAGCCTGAGCACAGCCCACGCGTGTCTGATTCACCCTGCAGGTCCATGCTGAGTGGGCATCTGAGCACTGTTTGTAAGCATTTGGTAATAACCCAGGGAAAAATGCTTCCACCTGGTGCTGCTGGGACAAATATAGAAGATGCTAAATAAAGAGAAATGTAAGCTGAGATCATCTGCTACACAGGAAATAGAAATTGCTTTGCAGCCATGGGTGATGTATGGAGTTTCTCTTTTGAGAAGATCAACCATCTAAACAATTTCTCTTCCCCTTTCCCCTCAAGTATGTTGGTATGTTAAGACAGTACTTACGCGACAACGTGCCAGATTTTTTCATTTGCTTGGGTGCCAGCTTTCGGTCTTTTCCAGTTGGTTGTCTTTGCATAGGAGGTTCTGGAAACACATGTCAAATATTACCTGTATCTCACAGATCTGCTGCTAGCAAGAAGAATACGGCTTTTCAGGCAAGCCAGACTCCCAGTCGAAGTGCTGATACAGAGACATGCTAGCTTCAAGCCTAATGCCATGTGAAGAGTTCTGTTGGTCCCAGTCTGCTAAGCAGCGTGTTAAATGCCCGCGTTGCTTTGAGGTGTAGGACTTTTAACAAGGCCTGGGGAACGTTTGTTTGTAGTCTTTGCCTTACAGGCAATTTATGTTAATTCGTGTACGGTGTGCAGCTTCGAAGATGGCTGCAGAGTAGCCTCTGTGCTCTACAGTTAGAACGAGGCATTTGGGGTTTGTGGCTGTGGTTAACTGCAATTGCTCTGAGTGGCGTGATGGCCTTGCTCATGCTGAGGATGGAGTTGAGCCCCTGGACAGGTGCTGTCTGGGCCCCAGGTTTCCGGGCTCTCTCATGTGTGATGTGTTGAAGAAGGCAATCCTTCCCCCTTGCTTGACTCCTGCCCTCTGTCCCCCAGACCTGCACTGAGCCGGCACATTCTGTCTTCGTTAAATAAGATGTTCTCGTGCTGGATGTTTCTGGAGAATTGCATGTTCCTTTCAGAGCTCTTAAGGACTTTCCCCTGGACCCTGGGAGGTAACGGAGCATTTCTTTTTCCAGACCTCTGCAGGACCAGCTGAAGGTGATAGCTCTGGACTCCCTGCTTTTCCCTTTCAGCTCTCCGAAGGTGGATGCTTCCAAGGGAAGAGTTTTTCACCTTGTGTAGCAGTGTCAACCCTTGCTTGGAGCTATGTTCTGAAGGACTGAGTTCATGTTGGAAAACTTTTTTGGAAAGAGAAGCAGAAGCAGTTGGGAGAAATAATCTTATCCTTAAGTAAATGTGACTAAACATTAGGTGGGAGCTCTATGGGTGGGAATGGAGGGCTCTTTCTGCTGACAGAAGTCTGCTTATGCTTTGATGCAGTTTCTTTAGGAGAAATAAGATGGCTGTCAGCTTCCAGGAAAATTGCTTGACTCCTGCCCTCTGTCCCCCAGACCTGCACCGAGCCGGCACATTCTGTCTTCATTAAATAAGATGTTCTCGTGCTGGATGTTTCTGGAGAATTGCATGTTCCTTTCAGAGCTCTTAAGGACTTTCCCCTGGACCCTGGGAGGTAACTGAGCATTTCTTTTTCCAGACCTCTGCAGGACCAGCTGAAGGTGATAGCTCTGGACTCCCTGCTTTTCCCTTTCAGCTCTCCGAAGGTGGATGCTTCCAAGGGAAGAGTTTTTCACCTTGTGTAGCAGTGTCAACCCTTGCTTGGAGTTATGTTCTGAAGGACTGAGTTCATGTTGGAAAACTTTTTTGGAAAGAGAAGCAGAAGCAGTTGGGAGAAATAATCTTATCCTTAAGTAAATGTGACTAAACATTAGGTGGGAGCTCTATGGGTGGGAATGGAGGGCTCTTTCTGCTGACAGAAGTCTGCTTATGCTTTGATGCAGTTTCTTTAGGAGAAATAAGATGGCTGTCAGCTTCCAGGAAAATAAAATAAAAATAATTTTCTAGCTGTTCTTTTGACTCTTAAGGTCACCCAAAAGGTACTTCTCTGGCAAGGGTACCTGTAATACTGTTAGCTCAAAACTGCACTGTAGGGTAATCTCGGTATCGAGCAGTCAGTGGTAAGCAAACCTTGTCGTGGTGCTTTGTTTTTCATCTTAGTTAAAAAAGGGCTTAGAAATGCTAGTTTAAAACATCAGTGATTCTGTGTTTTAATAACATATCTCACAGAGTTGGGTCCAAATCCACAATTAGATATTTGAGCATACAGACTGTGTTTTTTGAAAGCCAGCTTTCACATGAACTTGGGATCTGCATGGGAAAGGGCTTTTTCTCCTTTACCAAGTTAGACCTACCAATTTTCCTGTTGATGGAATGTTTTATAAATTGGTGCTTTTTGGAAGACAGGGTCAGGAAAGGGTCAGCTTAGGTTTATGATGGAAACTCAGTGACATCTCGGCTCTGGAGTGACTGCCCTTCCTCCATAGTGAGATTCAGGGTGTGCAGATTCCCCGGTGGGTCAGGGAGCGTGTTCTCCTGTGACTTGTGGCACAGCGTCCCTCACCTGAGTATCGGCCCGGGGTGGGGTGCAAAGGGAAGGGGCACATGCGGACGCTGTGCGTGGGGTGGAGTCCTCTGGCTGGAAGGTCACCGACTGTTTCTCGGAGCCTGCGTGACTGCTGGGAGCCAAACGGCCCTGGGGTCTGAAGCCTCGCTGCCTAAGGAGACGGGGAAAACAGGTAGTGCGCCTTGACGCAAGCGGTGCAAGACTAAATGGCTGTGAATGGAACAACTTACCAGCAGCATTTTCCATTTGCGGGTCCATGTTGAGGTAATTAGCCCAAATGAGCTCAAACTGCTGGAAAACTGCAAGAGCAATGGAAAATAAAAAGGTCACTGTGCATTGCAGGGGTTAAACGGCTGGACTTAAAAACCTGCAGCGCTCTCTGAATTAAAGGGAAAACTGTAGTCGTTCAATAGGCCTAATACCTCTCAAAAGGACTTCCAAGATGATTCGAACTTTTCCTTGTCTCTCTTTATTTCATTGCTTGAATCAGAATTGTTTATACTTCTCTTCAAGTTTGCCTTTGGCTTCATGGTTGATGAAAACACATCAGGGAAGGGTTTGGTCTACCCCCTAATTATGAATGTTAGGGCCTGGTTTCAACATCCAGACCAAAAGTCACAAACAGCACAGTGCCTCCTCTTCTGCACCCCCTTCCCACCAGCCTCATGGCAAATAACTTCATTTTTCAAATAGTTTAAGAAGAAAAAAAATGACAAAGAAGTAGGTGTCCTCATGGCAAGTTCAGATTTACCATCCGTTTTCTGCTTGGAGCTTGTGCTTTTAAAATACTAAAATTAGGAGTTTTGGCCTTGAAATGTTGGTTTGGGTCAGTTAGAAGATCTGGTTTTTAGCACTGGTGAGGTGAGCTGGTGTAGGTGGGTATGTCCTGAGGGAGAGTATTTCCCATGGAGTAGTCTAAGCTCACAGGTATCAGTTGATGCTGTTACTTTCTGAGGCTAAGAAGAGGATTAGAGTAAAGAGGCTTTCAGTAACTGAGCATAATTGCACTAGAGCCCTTACAGTAGCAGTAGAAAATTGCGGGTGAGAAGCTGTGAGGGGACTGGAAGGGAAATTTGATTTGGAAATCAAACTTAGATGCACACGTAGTCTTGCCTAAAATCTCTGTTACTCTCTAATTCTAAAGGGAACGTGTGAGCGTGTGTGTTGGTTCACCTACTGTGCTGTCGCTCTCCCGCAGACTAGAGGCTTTCTGTTGCTATCTCAGTTTACCTGGGGGACGCATTATTTTTGGAGAAGAAGAGCTAGCTGATAGCTGAAAGAGCTCTTGGTATTGTTCATTTGATCTTTCTCTCCTTTGTTTAATTTGTCTCTTCTTCTTTCCCCTTAATGCATGACTTCTTATCGCTTTAGATGAGTTCTTTACCGTAAGCAGCTCTACGGTTTTTAGCCTGGCTATTGCTGAAGTAAAAGTGAAGAAGTGACCTGCAAGCCCTCAAGTAGAACTCCCTTTTCCTCTGTCTCCCCTCACCCTTCTTCAGTGCGTCCCGTTGTTGCTGGGAGGTGGTGTTTGCACCTCTTCTGTGCCTTGTTTTTTTCCCCCATGTGATAGGCTGGTGACAAGCAGTACTGATCATTTCTAACGAGGGATTATAAGGAGAGGAAATTCATATACAACTCAAATTCCCCAAAACAGGAAGGAAAAAATCAAGAGCTGTGTGTACAATCCTGATAGAGACAGGTGAGCCACAGTAGATTTCTCACCCTCTCTTGAATGTTATTAGAGCAATGGAGATGGCTTCACCCTGAAAATTGAGTGGTGAAACCAGGCCAAAACCAATGGCAGTGGATTGAATTGGTTACCCAGGGAATTCTGTCCAAATAGCTTTGGGTTTTCCTCTGAAGATCTTGCTTTCAATCACCGGTTCTGGCAGCTGTCAGTACCCATAAGCTGGAGAGTCCTAAATGTGTCCTAGTTGTTCCTTCAGCTTGTTAGAGAACAAGAACTTGCTTCTTGCTGCGTACAGCAGAGCACATGGTAACCACCTCTGGTGCGTGTTTGGTGCTCCCAGGTAGTAAAATAATAGAGGAAATTATTGGTAATGGTTAAATGCAAGCTTACCACATGTCCTTCTTTGGAGGAATACAAAAACAGTATTCAGTTCTGGTATGTGTAAAGAGAAGTCACTGATTTGAAATAGGTTGTAAGTATTCTTATGTGTACTGATACCCTTCAGTCCTCCTCATATTTTTATGGTTTAATTATCAAATCCTTTTTTTGTTTTCCCCCTTCTCCCTTAATACTTTTCCATACCTATTTTAGTGGCAGATCAAAACGGTGATCTTTTTTCCCAGATGATGCAGAATGTAAAACTTCTTTTATTTTGTTTTTT
>NW_010240894.1:2502-12708 GCF_000690775.1 Eurypyga helias | reverse complement strand
GGAAGGATTTCTTCCAGCTCGAAAGAGCCGCTCCACGAAGGCGGATGGCAGAGCATCAGCTTCTGCACGGGGAGGCGTCAAACAGGCAAGAAACCTGCAAATACACTGAAGGGGATAAAAGACAGTCGAGATCCCTCAAAACCCAGAGAAAATCCAGCAGGAGAAAACAAGCTGCCCTGGGAAATGGATGATGTCACTGCTCTAAAACCACGTGGTAGTGAGACCGGTCTGCCCCTAGGGAAAACGCTGAAGTCTGAACAGCTGAAAGGGTGGCAAGTGAGAAATTAAAATATTAGAAGGTAGAAAACAGTTAAGAAGGGACCAAATGGAAGATGTTGCGTGAATTTAACGGGTTGTTTCAAATATGCAAGGGTGAAGTAGGTACGACATTACTGATACCGTATCTTGCGTAGTCCTAGATGTCTGTACGAAGAGTTCTACTTCTACTGGACAGAGAAGTATTTCTCTGGACAGGGAATTCAGTAGTATTCCCTATGTCAGGCGGGAATTCAGCAGTATTCCCTATGTCAGGCGGGAATTCAGCAGTATTCCCTATGCCAGGCGGGAATTCAGCAGTACTCCCTATGCCAGGCAGGAATTCAGCAGTACTCCCTCCGCCAGGCAGGAATACAGCAGTACTCCCTATGCCAGGCAGTTATTCCCAACTGCCTGTCCCTCCTGAACTCCCACTCCATCACCAGCTATGGCAGCAAAAGGGGTGCCCTCGCACAGGTTAACCTTAACTAAGCAGGGAGCTGGCCTAGGTTGTGGATCCCATTTCCATTTACAGCCTCTTCCTTGGCCCCAGATCAAAAAAAAGAAAAAAAAAACCCATTTCCAAAATTAGAGAAGGCGTTGCGTTCGCTCGAGAACCTTTTGCCAAAATTCCTCCCACGCCGGGTTGGAAGTTACATAAAATCCCCACGTTACCAGCCTGCGAAGGAGCTGGCACGCAGGAGAGGCGGCACAACAAGCGCATACGGGAGTTGGGGATCCATCCAAACACACAACCCGTAGGTTTTCCAGCAGGTTTCCAGCCCCAGAGGTTTGGAGCAATCCCACTTGTTTCCCTCCGGCTGCTATCTGCAGGTATATAAAAGGAAGACTATTAAAATTAGCATTGGATTCATGCACTTAGCGGCTCGTTTCTCTGATCATCAAGAGAAAGGGCTGGTTAAAACCCAAAATAAAACTCGAGCAAAACTGACAACCTCCACAAACAAGCGGTTGATAAATTAAAACAAACAAAAAAGGGAGTTGTACCATCTTCTGTCTACAGCAGCCCTATTTACTAGGTTCGTGTCCTGATTTTTTTAAATCTGTCTGCCCCTGAAATAAAAAGAAAGAACAATTTTGCCAGCCTGCCAGTTAGACCTGATGAACAAAGGACAGGTACGAGCCAGGTAACAGGAAGATGTGCTGGCCTGCACCCCGCAGCAACCACGGCAGCAAGTACACCCCAAATCCTCACCCCACACAGAGGACTTTGTGTCTGCAGAAAAAGGGGTTTTTTTTAAGGCTATGGACTCACGTTTTTTCCAAAATTCTTTAAATATAAAATTTATGGAGGGTTTTACATAGTATTCTTTTCCCCTGGTTTTATTCCTTCAGTTTTCCTACTCCTGGAAACAGTCCCTGGCATGTTAATAAAAAATAAGGCTGTATTTTAATTCTGAGATTCAGCAGCTTCAGCATTTAAGGTGCTTAAACAGCTTGACATGAAGGAGCCTCCTCTCCTTGTCAAGGCGTAATCCACATCCTAATCTGAACTAGACCAGGCTTTGTTCACCCTAAAAAAGCAAATCAAAAAATGCTCCCCCGGGGTTCTGAAGTCGAAAGGACAAACGCTGGTCTGCGCCAAGACAGACCTTGAGGAGCTTCACCTCCCATATATCCTCTTTCTTTCATATTCTGGGTTCTTTTTCCTCTGAAGAGAGAAAAACCTGGAATTCTAAAGCCCTTTTTATCTAAACATCTGCAGACTAAGAGCCCTGCAAGCCTAAGCAGCCCCATCCCCAGCAGGAAGGGGCACACCTGGCTTTAAGCTGATGGGGTATTTTGCAGGCATTAGCATAGGTCCATCTGAAAGCCCACCTGCCCAAAGGGAACACAAATGCAAAACCTCATCATTCCGCGGGAGGAAATCCCAACCTCCAGACTGTTCGACTCAGGTCAGGTCAACCAGAAAACGCAGGGATGTCAACGGGAATTCCACGGAGGCTCCACCAACCTTCACCCGCAGCGCCGGGGCTAAGCAAAGCAGAAGGTGGGCTAAGCAAAACGCAACAGATTTCAGTGAAAAGTTGCAATTTTCCAGCGAGACCCTAAAGCCAAAAAGGAAATACTTAGGGAGGTTTCACTGTCGCCCAGCCGGTGATGGAGGGCTGCACCTCTGGGCTTCAGCACCATGTTCATAGAATCATGGAATGGTTTGGGTTGGAAGGGACCTTAAAGATCATCCAGTTCCAACCCCCCTGCCATGGGCAGGGACACCTTCCATAGCCCAGGTTGCTCCAAGCCTCATCCAGTCTGGCCTCCAGTGATGCTAGAGCTCACTGGTTGCTGCTCTCACCCAGCTCCTGCTCATCCTCAAAAAGTTTGGTAAAATAACGGGCCTGAAGTACTCTCCTGTTTTATTAGCCTGGAAGACTAATCTCCAGAGGTTAAAAACAAGGATGAACGTGCAGCAGAGGGTGAAATAAGGTGTGAAATAGAGAGTACCATGCTTTAAACACCCAAACGAGGCCCTGCTCCCAAAAACACCGCAACTGGATAATGTACAACCAGGGAGAGGGAAAAAAAAAAAAGCAGGGAAGTTAATAGACAATCCTGCTCCTTCCCTCAAAAAGCCAGAGGAAAGGCTAAAGCACACACAGGAGGGGGAAGGGAAAAATCACTAAGGGTATCAAATATCTTATTTAAACAGGAGCCTGAAACCAAGCCAAGCTCTCCAGAAAACGAGGTCAAGGCAGCTGCGAGCGTACCTGTCCCTGAGCGTACCTGTCCCTGCGTCCCTGTGACAGGTCCCCCACTGCCAGCTCTCCCCTCCCCTGCTCTCCCGAACCACGGCGTTTTCTCTGGAGCTGGGATGCAGAGGGGAAGGGACGCTAATTCTGCGCTGCAACGTGACAGACCAGAGAGGATTGAACAGGCCAGGAAAACAAGTAGCTGAATATACGAAAACTAAGTATTTTTTTTTCTTGCATTTACACCACTGAGAAGGGCTGAGCGACAGAACGGGGTTTTCCCTTTAGCACAAGTTACGGGTTACTGGCGTACGGAGTCGCGTGTAGCCGTCGGTGAACTCTCCCTCCTAAAACACCCCCTGAAATGAACTTTATAAACCAAGAAAACCCCCCAGACACGAGCCACTTCAACAGCAGGCACGAAGGGAATGAAGAAACGGAACTGTAGCTTCCACTCTCCGCCCAGGCCGGGGTCCCGTTTCTCATCTGGCCGGAGGAGAAGCACCGGGAACAGATTACAACACAATATGGAAAACTTACGGCCCTGTGAGTTTTTACTATGAGGATTTACACTCCGTTTTCTGCAGCTGGGGGAAATACAGGCTATAAAAACCCCAAATGGCAGGAGGTAAAATGCCTGTTCTTTGCCAGCTGGCAGTGCCAGGGAATGGATTCCTGCCAGAGCTAGGAATGAAGCCCTGGGTCTGGTGGAGCCCGTGCAGACCCTTCCCGGGGCAGGTCCCCCCGACAGCCACCAACCCCTAAAGAGAAGGGGAAGAAAGAAAGGGGGGGAAAAGGTGATTTTTTTGGAAAACAATTTGCTTTTGGGGCTGCTCCTCTTGCAAAGGGAAGTGGGGCAGAGCCAAGGAGCCAGTGGCAGGAGCATGTGAAAAGCCATGGGTTGAGGTTTGGGGGTTGTTTTTAGCCAAAGGTTCATTTACTAATTACCCTCTGTGTTAATAGCACCAGCGTTTCAGAGAGGCTAGGATTTTCATGGAAAAGACCCAGTTAAGAAGAAAAGAGTTTCCAGTGGTCTCCAGTCTCCTGCTCCAATAAAAGCATCGGGGACCCTGCTCCTTCCCCAAAACTGCCCGGGAATTCCCAAACTCACCGCCACGCAGATGGGTCCCACTCTCCCCGCTCTGCTCAGTGCCAGGGCACGTCTGAAGGAAAAATCAAGTTTGAAATCCTGACAGCAATCAGCAGCAGCACTGCTGTTCCCATGGCAGCCGGGCGAGGGGTTTACCCACAGACACGGAGAGGGAAAGGAGTGAGGGATGGAAGAGCGATGGTGCCAAAAAGAGAGGGCGCAAACCCACAGCTTAACTGGAAACCTCGGCTTCTGGCTCAGTGTCGGGGGAGCATCAGTCCTTGGAATGCTTCCTCCTCCTCTGGGAGCAGGGAAGGAGAGATTTCATCAGCAGCTTTTAGAATGAGCATCTTTGCATCACTAGAATTTAAATGGGAGCACTATTTAGGTAATCCCTGTCTCAAAATGCCCTCCTTTTGACACAAAGAGCAACAAAAGGAAAGGTTTCACACCTATAAGGTGGACTTAACTGCATCAGGAAGGGAAAATGCAGTTTAACTCCTAAAACACCCGACCCCAGTCTCTCCAGGGCTGGGGTTGCGCCTGGGGGAGGCTGAGGCTGAGGCTGGAGCTAAGCAGTTTCTTTATCACCTCCAGCATCAAGCAAGAAGGTTTGACACGGCTCTCCCGCCGTGGGGGGACGGGAGATGCACAAAGAAACCCAAAACCCAACAGGAGATGCACAAAGAAACCCCCAAAACCACATTAAAACCAAGACTCCACGGCAGCTTTACAGCGCTTTACGCCGCTGCTGGCGTTTACGTCGTTCCTCCACTCACCACCTTCACCCCCTCACAGAAGAATTTAGGCTGAAATTAAAACCTCTTTCCAGGGTTAGGCCAGGCTTCGAAGCTCAGCGTCAGCTCCTAGTTCTGCAACAGCCTATGTGCAACCTGAACAAGTCACTAAGGTGGTTATTCCCCTTCCCAACCTCTTTTTTATCTGCCCCCTCTTCCCCCTCATCCCACCTTTATGGGATATTTATCCCTCTTTCAGGTTCAAGCCAGGGGCATTTTCCAACACCTACAAGGATCCTTTGCAGCAGCCAGACCCCGGCACAGACCAGGACACAACCAGGCAATAAGGCATCGTTCCTCCCAGCACAAAACCCCTTTTAGGACTAAGCTGAGCTTGTGTTACACCTCCCGGCTGCCCCTGCCACATGCCTTGGGGATACCGACCCCTGCCAGCCAAAAACTGCTTGCCACCAGGAGAAGCAGCGCAGATCCTGTAACGCTGCAGACTCATAGCAAATACCCTCCAAATTCATTACTAAAAGGAGAGGAAGTGAGTGCCGGGCTTCTGCCAAACTCCCTCTGGTGTAAGCAGGCTGGGACGGTCACGTTTGACCCGGCTGCCGTGGCCCAGCACCCACGGGCGCTGCCGGGTTACACGCCGGTAACATTTCTAGGGTCGGAAAGAAAAAGGGAGTTAGTGAAATTAGTAGGAAACAACAGTTTGTTTCATTGATTTGGCTCAAATCCTCATCCCCCTGCAATCGCTGGGCCACAGAGCAAAAGTTGGGCGTGTGCTGCACTCAACTGCTCAAACCATCTCAAAAAGATGGTTTGATACAGGAAAAACAATTCCAATATTTCAATCCTTCTAAAAAATCCCAAGCGGCTACGCTCAGCCTGCACGCAGCACGGGGCTCGTGCCATAGCGACGGGGACTCAAGCATTCCTCTGCAGCGGCTGGGGAAGGCGAGGAGCCTGAAAGCAGGCTGATTTGGTTAAAAAAAAAAACCAACCATCACCAATATCTAAGCTGACTTACGATCATGAGGACCGGCGACCGGCGCAGGGCTTCACTCTGAAGTCAGCTCGGGCCGATCTGCTGGACACGCAGACGTTAAGGTTTCCTCTGACCTGAGCTCTGGGGAATTAGGTCTGTGTGCTAAAAACAGGGGGAAAAAAAAAAGAATCCCAGAGCAGAAAGGCATTGCCCCTCCCTCGGAGGGGCAGGCACAAGGCAGGCAAGGTCTGAGAGGGACCCCCGGGGCAGCCCCCAGGCTACACCCCATCTTCTCCAGGCCATCTCACCCGCTGTATTCCTGGCCTGGGTAACAACAGCGGGGTTTTTACCCCTCTTTTGCCTCCCTGGCCCCCTCAGAGGGTACCCCCATCCCACAGGGGCGAGTAAATTCCTAACCTGACCTTAACAAGGCATTACAAATCCCCCCCATCCCTCCCCCTGGCACTGCAGGTCATCTTTGTCTCCCAAAACGCCTGGCAAATAAGACTTCCCTCTGTTTCGGACCGCAGCGGAGGTCTACGGGCTTCGGGGGAGGAGGGGGCTAACGGCACCACTGGCCCCGGGGAGGGCACCGGGACGCAGGTCGGACACGTGCCACCCGCAACGCCCGGCGTGACGTGTCACCTCAGGGGTCCCTGGCATCCCCTTCACCCCAAACCAGAGAGCAGGCAGGAGCAGGCCTGTCCCTACGTCCCAAGCGGGAGCGGTCCCGGAAAGATGGATCCTACAAGCTTCACAGGGAGGGAAAAACATGCAGTTTGAGTTTAGTTTTCACCTCTGGTCACCAGAACAAGGTCACCTGGTAATTCAGACACGCATAGAATCATAGAATCACAGAATGGTTTGGGTTGGAAGAGACCTTAAAGACCATCTAGTTCCAACCCCCCTGCCATGGGCAGGGACACCTTCCACTAGACCAGGGTGCTCCAAGCCTCATCCAGCCTGGCCTTGGACACTCCCAGGGATGGGGCATCCACAGCTTCTCTGGGCTACCTGTCCCAGTGTCTCACCACCCATGCAACACCAAACCCTTCCATAATTCAGCCTACTGAAGCCTGTGTTCTCAAAACAGCCATCCTCACCCCAAACTTAACAAGAAGGTGTTTTCCCGTAACCAGAGTTCCCTAAATTCAAACTTCCAAGGGTAGACAACCCCGAGACACTGTGCTGCCTCAGCGCTGCGCAGAAAGCCCGCGCCAAGCTTAAGGCCGCTGCTTTAACATAAACCCCTCAACGTTATTTACTCCTCACGCGATCGCAGGGAAGTGTTATCTCCTACTACCAAGTGTAATCTCCTACTACCAACCTGCCCGGCAGGTTGAGTCAGCAGCGGGGAAACCGCTTGGGAGCAGCGGGCTCGGGGAGCCGCTCTCAATTCGATCGAGGAAAAGAACCCCCAACTCCCCCCAGCACCAATTCCCAGCGGAGCGATTACTCCAGGGCGATAAACCCGGCCCACGGCGGCGAGGATGAGAGCTAAGGAGCGGAGCTGCTACCCCTGCCACCCCGCAGCCGGCTGCCACGGCGATGCTAAACACGAGGCCATGCCAGGCAGGGAAAGGACTGCAGGAGCAGATAAATTCAACCCACCTCATCCCCCTTCATCCCAGGAACGCGCGACAGAAGCGCGAGTTGGGAAGGGGTTGGCCGAGCCAACTCCAAGGACAAGGCTCCGGAGTTGTTTTTCTCTTGGACATCGATGCTACAGAAAGCTGCAAAGGTTAAAAAGACTTGTTTTCTGCCAACTCAGAACGATGGGTTTTTAACTTCCAGCTGCAAAACCGCGGCCGAGGCATTCCAAGCAGGAAGGCGGGAACACGATTACCACGCAGCGCCCCGGAAACTAAAAAACCTTGGAGCGACAGTGGGTGAAGCCAGCGGGAATCTGCGTTTGGCCCCAAAAACTGTGTTTAAGGGTGAGCAGCGCGCCGAGTCCTGCTCCTTCCCCAGCCCCAGCCCCACACCTCTTCCTCCTGCGTCAGGATTTGGGGTTCAATTCTGATTTTTGCCCCACATTTCTCTTGAATTTCAGGTCCTGCTCCCGGGCCCTCAAGGAAATGGCAGCCTCTGGGATGGATCCCTAAAGGCTGAAGCTCGCTGGAGAGGGGCAGCTGCGAGGATGGAGCAGTTTGATGGAAGTTTACCAAGAGGAAATGAAAAAAAAAAGAGGAAAATCAGGAAAAAAGTCAAGGAGAGAAGAAACTCATCTTTTTCCGCACACGTCGAACCAAACCGACAAAAACCAGAGCGCTCTCAAGGCTTTTTCCCAACGAAGCCTACCGGTCCCGGCAAGGAAAACCAAACAGGAAGCGTAGCTCGGGATGCTGCAACGTAACCTAAATCACCTAAATAACAGAAACGCAGCCTATTAATTGGCTCAAAGGTCAAATACATAAATAGCATCTTCATTTGTCTTCGCGTTTCCACAGCTATTAAAAACAGGCCTTTCCAAATCCCCTCGCCCTCTCTTGCCTAAATATACGCGCCAACAAATTATATTTAGAATTACGTCACCGGCTCGCTAACCCCGGCCGTCACAGGAAGGTTGTCACCTCTCCCTTCTAAACCCGCCTCGCGCCGCTGCGAGGGAAATATTCAACTGCAAAGGGAAAATGGGAAACAACTGAGATGGGAAAACCAGCTGAGAGCCGTCTCCTTTCAAAACCCAGGGATTCTCTTCCCAGAGCCCACCCAACCGCAGCATCCAGGAGAGGAGTTGCCTACTGACCGCCCTCGCGTAGGAAGCGCGGAGGGTGCAACTATCCGCGCACGCGTTGGGGTGAGTAAGGGCACACGGAACGACTTGGAACTCAAAAGATAGTAGCCTACAGCTGCTAAATTTCCTCCTTTTGGAGAAATCCAACTGTTCGAGCTCACCTTCCCAGGGAGGCATCCCGAGGCCGCGGCTTTCCCCGCCCCGCTCGCACACATCATTCCATCCATAGGCACTCCGTAGAGGTTCGCCACTCAGCCACAGACCTAAAACGTTGAAAACTAAGGAAAGTACTCCCAGCGTGCTCACACACGGCCAGCTCCTGGAAAAACGCGCGGTTTTCTAACGTACAGGCATGTGAATTGGCCAAAATCACAAGGACCTCAACTGCTCAAAGCCCAAACGTGGACATGGGTGGGGTTTTTCCCTCCCTTCTTTCATTTCCCGTGAAGCGGAACGTCGCAGATCCCCCTGGCCCTCGCTGCACGCCGCGCTTCCGGACCACAAGCCGACGGAAAAAGGGGGAATGACAGCGCGGTGGGTGGAAGCCGCGCAAGGATCCAGGGCAGATGGACAAGCCAAGAGGTTCTGCTCCCTCAAAACCCAACAACCCTAAGAAGACCCAAAGCTGAGTACCAAAAAACCAGGGAGGAGACGACGTCTCCGAGAGCAAAGCTGCAAACCTCAGGCTTCGTTTTTAAGAGAATTGGGCAACGGTACTGAAAACTGGGATGGAAGAGGAAAAAGGAAGAGTGGAACAGGCAGCGCTGCACGGCGTCCACACTTCCTTCCTGGGGATACCCAACCTGGAGATAAACGACCTCGTTTAACTCAGCTCCGCTGCACGCAACCAGCCTCCGAAAGTTGGGATCCAGCTGGGAATTCTCCTAAGACGACAGCAAAAAAAGAGACTAAACCCAAGTGAAAAGCTCTCCTGACAGCTCACCGGCCAGCCAGGCGA
Organism: Eurypyga helias; assembly: GCF_000690775.1. Lineage (NCBI taxonomy): Eukaryota > Metazoa > Chordata > Aves > Eurypygiformes > Eurypygidae > Eurypyga > Eurypyga helias. The sequence goes on along the minus strand of NW_010240894.1, from coordinate 3,223 downwards.
GCGGGCGACGGTCTCCTCCCATGCCCGCGACGAAGCCGGACGCACGGAGAGCGTTTGCTTTCAACCGACTGATTTTCCACAGACGTCAAGGCTTACACGCCGAGCTGAAAACCCCCCGGGTACCCTCAGGCCGCGAGAGCCAAGTTTCCCCCTCACTACTCCCGATTTCGCACCCTGTGGGACCATTACCAGCTTCCTTAAAAAACGGGATGAGCGTTTCGAGGGAAACGCAGGCGGAAAACTGAGTCTTTCCCATCCATTAGCATCTCCCCGGTAGACCGAGACACACCGGAGGGCCCGAATTTGGAGATTTAGCCAAAGCACATTTGCTAGGGGGGCTTCTGCCTTCTGCCCAGGGCACCAGCACCCATTGTTTTTCCGAGAGAAAAGCAGAAAACAGAATCTTCGGGAAGCAAAAAACACGTCCGGAAGCGACACCAACGCTCAACAGCCTGTGAGTCGCTACGGGCGCTAAAGAACCAGTAGGAATAGCCACAACTTAAAAAAAAAATGCCATTTTTGGCTGTTTGGATGCACCTCAGGTCACAGTACCGAAACCGACGGCGCGTTCCGACCCCACCAAACCAACGGCGCACACCACCGAGTCCCACTCAGGCCTGCTGGGGGACGGCGGGAAGACCGGCTTCCCCCAAAACAGAGCTCAATCCAAGCGGGGAAGGTCTACCTGCCACACAGCGCGGAAGCGGCCGCGGATAAATGA
>NW_010240894.1:1794-2088 GCF_000690775.1 Eurypyga helias | reverse complement strand
ATCCAAGCGGGGGAGGCCTACCTGCCACACAGCGCGGAAGCGGCCGCGGATAAATGCGTTTCAGCCACAGGAGGTGGAAGGGAACCCGCTGCGGCACCTTCGGTTTCCGTCAGAACGTGCCGGCGCCAGCGAAAGTCCGCGGGAGGCTCAGCCCGTCCTGCCCCGTGCAACGACCCTGCGGATGCGTCCCTTGTTTGAGGGGCTCCCCCCGCCCCGGCAGCAGGCAGGGATGATCCAGGTGTCTTCTCCAAGGAAGCGCTTGCCCACCACAGGTTGGGCTGCACGGCTACAGCT
>NW_010240894.1:1539-1740 GCF_000690775.1 Eurypyga helias | reverse complement strand
GTCCATCGCATCGGTCCGGGTCGGTGTCAGGATGCCCCGCGGAGAAGCTGCGCATGGAGCTCGGTGGCGACTCTGCGCCTGGGGACGCGGGTCAGCCCCAGCCTGAGCACCCAAAGAGGCGAGGGGGGGCAGTTTTGATGAAGTTCTCAAGAACCTGAGCTCTGGCCGCCAAGGGGGACGCAGACGGTGTCTTTGCTAGTA
>NW_010240894.1:0-1480 GCF_000690775.1 Eurypyga helias | reverse complement strand
CCAGCACGTCTCCAAGCTGCCTGCAGTCCAGCCCCCCGACTCAGTATCCCACCTCCACGGCCCCCACGGAGCTCCACCTCAGCAACGCCGATGCCCCCGCACCAGCAGTGCCCAGAGTCAGGCTGGACAGGGCAGTGAGCAGCCCAACGGTTGGGCTGGATGATCTTCAAAGGTCCCTTCCAACCCAAACCATTCCCCAACTAATTCCCATGGAAAATAAGGCCGAGCCCGAGGATGTACCGGGCTCCGCTCGCAGCGCCGGGCTCTGACCAACGCTCTCCAAGCCCCCACGTCTCGCAGCGGCCCAACTGCAACGCTATGAGCTACCAAAGCAACCCCTCCAAACGGCGACCCACGCACGTCCCTCTCCCTCACAGCCCCCGCGGGGACGGGTCCGGGGGACGGGCGAAGGCACCATCGCCGGTGGTGCCTCACCTCCACGGCAGCGGCCAAGCAAGTGCTGGAAATAGCCGACCCGTCCACGGGACGCGCCGTACGGAACATTTCTAACGCCCTGACAACGTCGGGGAGAGGGGAAGGAGGTGACGAATCTCGCGGTGCCCCCGCCGCCAAAGAAAACCATTGCTGAGCTACCGCAAATTGATCCTTTTCTCAAGCTAAAAGCGCCGGGAAGAGCACGAAAACCCCAAAGCCAGGCCAATAAATCAGCAGTTCTCTTAAAAAGTCGTTCGAGGAACCACTTGGGCTTCTTTCAAGAGCCCGGGTTTGTGACACTCAAGATCGTTTCGGGCAACAAGCGACAGCGTGGTACAACCCACGCACCTTCCACCGTCACCCTCGGCGCGACACTTGGTTTGACACCAAATGCCACGCGCCAGCCCGGCCCCCAGCGATGGGATCCCTCGCGCCCTACGCTAAAAAGGTGAAACACCCAAATTAGGCTAAAACTGGAGGGATAGTAGAGTCGTTCGAACCCGGAGGGTCGCCCAGGATGGGACCGCAGCTCCCCGCCGGGGTTCAGCTCACGTAAATCAGGCGCAGGGCTCGCTCCAGGCTCTCCCGTCCTGGGAGAGCGGCGCAAGGAGCCACGTCTAGCAAAACACAACCCGAATTCCCAATTAAATCCTCCGTCTCTCACTAATTTTAGAAGGCTGGGCCGCAGGCATCGCTTCAGCTGAAACAAATCCTCAGCTGCTCCAGGTGGGCAAGGGCACAGCTCGTCGCGTTGGCTCAAAAAGGTTTGCTCTGTCGTCCTTGCTCGAAACGCGCCATTTTTAGCTTTTGCCTCCGCTCCGACCGTCGCACGGAGGTGCGCTCCGTGCCAGGCCCCTGCCTCCTTCCACCCCGGAGCCAGCCCGCGCGGCCGGGGGATGCCCCACGCGCCAAGTTTACGGAGCGCCCGAATCCTTCCTGAAGGGAAGTCTAAAAATGCAAAAAACCAGCGTTCAGAAGGGACACGGACGGGGCAGGAATGGAAACCCCGCTGTTACCAGCAGGAACCGAATGGCTTGCTCAGAAG
>NW_010240893.1:0-21040 GCF_000690775.1 Eurypyga helias | reverse complement strand
GGGTAACTTCACAGTTACTGCTCCCCTTCGTCCTCGCAAACTGCTGTTGTCTCAGGCCAGGGAGCCAGGCTGGACTCAGAAGATGAGCTCTTCAACGTTAAATAAATGAAATTAGCTGTAAGTTGAACTTGCATAGTAAGATAAACCTGGCAGTGGCCGAGGGGCAGGGCCTGTGCTTTGGAACAGCATCAACACACACGACACTTGCTGCCTCCCTGCTTCTGTATTTGTATCGGTACCTCTATGTTGGCATCTTCGCTGCGGTAAGAAACTGTGTTCAGATCCTTGTCTAATGAATTGAATGGCAAAAGCAAAATCAGAGAATAATGGAAATCATGAATAGTGGAAATAATGAGTAAATTCAAATAAGATAAGAAATTACGGCTTTAAGAGTCCTGCCAAAGCAAGCAGCCGTAAAAACTGAACATTGCTGGGGAGAGATAAGCCCCATGAAAAAAAGAAGGGTAATGGTGAAGACCCTGGATAGGTGCACCCGAGTGCAGGGAGGTGACTGAGTCCCCGTGCGCAGCTGCACGGGACCTGGGTGTCGGCCTAAAAGGCAGTGGAGAGGAGAGGGAGCTGGAAAGAAGTGTGCTTAGGAAGTGAGGTAACACTTGATGGAACAAAGTGCATTGCTGCTAAAGGAGATGTTTGGGAGATGCGTTGTGAAAGCTGAACAGCTGAGGAGGGCTTCTGATGGTCTTCTGGGAGGGCACTGTGGAACTGCACCCCCTGGGGCTTCACACACTAGTCTTCACCGTGGTTAGAGGAGAGGAACCTGGGACAGCAGTTGAAATTGATGGTACAGAAAACCTTGGGTGCTGTGCCTAACTACAGGTGGTAAATAGTAAGTTACAGCTGTACAGAGGCAGATGTTAAAATCAGTGAACTTCACTTCCACACTGACTGAAATGCGTCATGGTTAATCGTCTCCCTGGGTTTCTGAACTTAATGATACACATCAAATTCCAAACTTTACACAGGAAAGAGAAAAAATGCAGTTTGAGGCTATCTGAAAGGTTAAGACAGAGACAATAAATGTCCCTTTTGTTTTTTAGCTGCATGAAGATTATTCTGTTCACTGTTAAGTGTTTCTGTGGCCATTGCATCATGCTAGAGAGGAGTCTTGGGCTCTTCGGAGATGGCTGCTTCTACCAGCCCCAAAGAATGCGTCTGGTATGCATCCCAGTCCCAAACTGCCCGCAGAAGAGTGGGCCACATTAGTTGTCTTGGTGGTACACAGATTAAGTTACACCCCTGCGCTCAACATCAGATTCAGACTTTTAATGTTTGACATATATGTGTACAATAGGGAAGAAACTCATTTTGTGAAACATTGGATGAATTGTTTCCAGCCTGAAATGCAGTGAAGTTAATAACATACTAACCAGTAATTCTGGCAGTGAATTCAGAGTTCCTGGTCTGGATTATCATAGGGCTGGGTCTCTCATAATAATGAGACTATCCCTATTGTTCAGCAGTTTCATTGTTCCAACACAAGACAACTGCTGCTAATTGCTTAAGGCTGCCATGCTTCACATAGTTGACAGCAAAAAAGAGGGGGAGGTGAGGGGAGAATTCCTTTGCAATGGCAGCTTACAGCTGGGAAGAAAGGGGAGACGAAAACATCTTGAGTCTATCGCTGAGTTTAAAATCCTGGTGAAAGCTATTGAGATAGTGCCCTATGGAAATGCCTGCTATGGAAGCATCAAATTTTGTCTTCCCCCGCATACCCTTCCGTTGCAGAGTATTCCTAAACTCCTGTTCTGGACCTTTCTCATCAAACAGCTCACTTGTTTCCCATACCTTGCCTTGAATTCCCGGCTCAGTTTCCCTGGGAATCAGGAATCAGCATTGGCATGCCAATTATCTGCAGTTTATATATGATCACTCCAGAAGCAGAAAAATGGGACTTAGTATTGCTATCGGGAATTCTATTGTTCCTAATACCACAGAGTTAGCCAGTGCCACTTATCTCTGGTCCTCTTTGCTCTATTAGCTCTTCCTCTGGCTTCTTCATTCTTATTCATAGACTCATAGAATGGTTTGGGTTGGAAGGGACCTTAAAGACCACCTAGTTCCAACCCCCCTGCCATGGGCAGGGACACCTTCCACTAGACCAGGTTGCTCAAAGCCTCATCCAGCCTGGCCTTGAACACTTCCAGGGATGGGGCATCCACATCATCTCTGGGCAACCTGTTCCAGTGCCTCACCACCCTCTCCGTGAAGAACTTCTTCCTGATATCTAATCTAAACCTCCCCACTTTCAATTTAAGCCCGTTACCCCTTGTCCTGTCACTACAGCCCCTTGTAAAAAGTCTGCCCCAGCTTCCTTGTTGGCCCCTTCAGGTACTGGAAGGCTGAAATCCATCATGGATTCTTCCATCAAGTAAGAGACAGACAGTAAGAGCTGGAAGTAGAAGTGAGGGAATGATGTCCACCCTCTTTCTGCACTCTTAGGTCTCACCCCCAGCTCCTTTCTGCCTGGTACTTTATCAGCTAGGAAGGGGGGAGGATGGCGGTAGGAAGTGACACATACCTGTGAGGGAATGGCAGTGGTTGCTGCCATCCTACTTGTATTGCTGTGTTTGAGATACGCACGTGGAGGGGATGGTGGGAAGAGAAATGTGGGAACTGGTGGGAATAGGTCCTAAGAGTCTTTCACTTCCCCTCTGCCTCCTCCAACCATACACACAGAAGGGGGATGAGGGCCGAGGAGATTAGGGACATAAGAGAGTCTTTGCAACCATTCTCACACATTCTGGGTGGTCAAACCTTAGCTTATATTATTGTGGTTTTAGTGTGACTACTTGTAACTTGTTGGCTCTGTGGCTACCCTCAAAAACTAAAATAAAAAGATAAAGTGTTGGGAAAGCAATCCTATACTGGCAAGGAGAATATCAGGATAGTACCGGTTAGTCTTTCTTAGTTTTTGTTGTCTCAAAACCTGATGCTTAACCAAGGCGATGTTGGCAGAATCAGAGAAAATATCCAAAGTCAGTTGGAAGCTTAGTATTAAGGCCAAAAATCATGTCCCAGCTCCTAGTGGGAAGCAGGAAAGATGTTGCAACAGTGCTGTGCAAGTGCCAAGAACAACTTGAATATCAGGTTCTGTAATTTACCTGATATGTGGAGGAGTAATTGTTCACAAGGCAAGCGAAACGCAGGACAAATTTAGTGTTACCTCAACCCATGCACCATTGCATCTTGAAAATGTGCTTAATCCTAGTTCTGTAGGGAATTAGACTGGATTAACTTCACCAGCAGAAACCTGTTTTAGAACTGCCTGGGAAACATCTGGAGATCGCAACCTTTGACATAAACTTTGTGCAGGAGTAAGGGTACCAACTGGTCGTAGCAGGGGTGCATTCTAGCTATCCCAAACCGTACCGCGTCACCCTCAACAACTGTAGTGACAAAGTGGCATAAAGTAGAAATGCCACTTCTGAAATGCCACGTCTGAAATGCCACACTTGATGTTTTCCAGGCATGCAGTGGAGACCAAATTTGACCTCAGCTGTTTCAAGTTAATGACTGAGTAAGTGTGGTCAGAGTCCTCTTTTTAGAGCATTTTCAGCCAAAAGTGGATGTTTGGAACAAAAGCCTAACTTATCCCAGAGATAGGTGTAGGCACAGAAGCCCGTCTCCTGCTTACGCTTTTTTTCATTGCCTGTTCCCCGGGTGGGATTGGCAGCACTGGGCTAAGCACCTACAATTCCAGTTAAGTGGCAGAACTAAGTGTCTTTAAATGGAATTGACAACAGATAGGACCCATTCTGTGGTGACTAAAGAAAACTTGTATTAGAACCTTGTAAGAGCTGCTCAGCCAGGCTGCTGGGACCACTGACAGAACAGATACTGTTTAAATGGGAACGTTTGCCTTGCAGAGAGCCAGTTACCCACATGCTGTGTTGCACATTGCTGTTGCAGAGCAAGATATTGTATCCCATGTGGTTAAATCCCACACATCCCTGATTCAAGATTTCAGGCATATTTAGGTTGGGGCAGGGAGGGTGGAACTAGATGATCTTTAACATTCCTTACAACCTAAACCATTCTATGATTTGCAGCCCAGAACTTTCTGCTGGGCTGGTTGCCTATGCTACAGAAGTAAACAGGTAGGTGGCTCACCTGATTCTCTTCCCTGCCTCAATATGCAGCTGATGTCCATCTTTTACTTCAAAACATTAGTCCAAACAGCATACAAATAATCCAAATTGTGTCAGTTTAGATCTCATTCCTTTTAGAAACACAAGCACTATGTTAAATAGGACAAATCGGAATTTGCATTCTTAATTTCTTGTCCCACTCTTTGCTCACACTGAATTCCCTTAATACCAGTTGCCAGATTGTATTTGGATTAGAAACATGGCAGACATGGTGGACAGACTTGTACCTAAAGTCATTCTGATGGAGTTAAAGCAGGTCAGGATCACTTCAGGAAGAGAGTAAGTCAGTAAAAATAAATAATGCAGATATTGTGAAGTACTATCAGCTCTTCACATGTAAATTGTCCAAACTCAGCAGATTCAAATATGCGTGCAGACTGATATGTCATAAAGGTATGTGTCTGCATCAGACAGACTTTTTCTAGGCTGAAAACTGAAGTTTCATATGCTATTGTCCTCTCCTATGATGAAAGGCTGAGAGAATTGGGCTTGTTCAGCCTGGAGAAGAGAAGGTTCTGGGGAGACCTTATAGCACCTTCCAGTACCTGAAGGGGCTACAAGGAAGCTGGGGGGGACTTTTTACAAGGGCCGGTAGTGACAGGACAAGGGGTAACAGGTACAAATTGGAAGTGGGGAGGTTTAGATTAGACATCAGGAAGAAGTTCTTCACAAAGAGGGTGGTGAGGCACTGGAACAGGCTGCCCAGAGAAGCTGTGGATGCCCCACCCCTGGAAGTGTTCAAGGCCAGGCTGGATGAGGCTTTGAGCAACCTGGTCTAGTGGAAGATGTCCCTGCCCATGGCAGGGGGGTTGGAACTAGATGATCTTTAAGGTCCCTTCCCACCCAAATCATTCTGTGATTCTGTGATTTTTAAGAAGTGGTCTAATGGGCCTAATCGGACATGAATTTTAGGCAACACATAACATGCACCATATGCCACGAAGAGCTCATGATCTGCAAGATCAGAAAGAAACCACAGTTGGCATGAATTCTAGCCATTGGTAAGGCAGACAACAGAAGCTCCAACAGGTTTGGCTCCAAAGGTTCACGTTCCACACCTCCTTTAACAACCACCATGCAGGTCTCTCTTGAGAACTGAACTAGAAGAGGACCAAAGGGCTACTAATGCTGGGTCAATTCAGCTTATTTACCTGAAGATTTGGACTCCAGTTTAAAACAAAATGTCTAAGAAACTTTCTTGTCATCAGTATTATCCATAATTACTATTTTGTCATGGAAGTTTTAAAAAAGGACTTAATCTTCTGATGCTCTGACTAGGTCAAAGGCTGTGCTGAATAGCCCTTTAACCTCTGTGTGGTTACATAAAGGTCACAAACCCCTCTACATTTACAGTACTGTTATACACTGGCTGCCTAACATGAAAATGGGGTCTCAAAATAGTGCTTTTACCACAACAAACAGTGAAACGATCACTTGCAGGTTATTCTGAGGCACAGAGCCTCAGACAATGCAAACGCTGAGAAGCATGCAAGTGTGATGTATGGATTCTTCACATATTTGCAACTAGATGCCTCAAAAATGGATCCATTAAAAACCAGTAAATAAGCATGAAGCTGCCCATTTAAAGCTGTGAGGGTACCAGTATGCTTTGAGTCCTAGATGTAGGTGAGAATTTGCTTGTTCTAGTTATACTGAAATCTTTTAAAGTAAGATAATTCAGTCCATTAAAAAAAAAAAAAATGCAGCAGTGTGTACTGTAGAGTTCATTTGCCTGCAAAGAATAGGCAGATGAATAGGCAATTACAAGGTCATGATGCTGTGTGTAGGTGGCTACCTCCTACTTCAGTTTCAAAAGAGATCTTATATAGACCCTGTGAAAGATTGTGTCCATATCAGAGACAAGCTCTTCCATGCACTGCGTTTGACAGGAAGTGTTCCCCAATATTTCAGGTTTAGAGTGTGGTACAGATGCAGTGAACTTTATGAGAATGGTGTGTACTGGATTTAAAGCTGCATTTTAAAGATTAAAATGGCAATTTTGTCCTCTTGATGCACAGAAATGCAAGAAATACCTACCTTTCAGCACCAGCCTTAATGATTTGGCTTTGGATCAAGTACTACAAATCCACTTCTTAGTCTTAAATTTGAATGCATGTTAAATCCATTCAGGGAGCAGATCATATTTAAAGATTAACAACAGATTTACCCGCCTCATTCTTCCACAGTTAATTACCTTAATCTTTCTGATGAAAAGTAGAAAAGAACTATTGAACTTTTTCAGGCCTGCAGTATTTGCAGAACTCTATCAAAACTGGGATGAATTTGCGCTCTGTGCAGTCACTATTTTTGTTGGCCTTAGGAAGAGTAGTATGACAGCACATAGTTGCAGATTTTGGTGAAAGCAAAAGCATCAGAGTGGTGCACATGGCACAATTTCTGGTAGCTTCTTACATGCATGTAACACCATGGGGCTTTGAAGTATTTTACTATCCCATGCTGTCTTAACATCCTCAGCCTGAATGTTTATTTCAAGTTTTAAGCAAGCTGTGAATCTTCACAAACCGTTTCCAGGAGCCTTGAGGGCAAGTTGACCTGTCTATGAGAACAAAATCTTTGCTTTCCTCCTTAACGACTAGGTTTCTTCACTAAGGCCTGCAGAATATTTAGTGTTCTCAGTAACTCCATTGTGCTGGCTGCAGCAACCATTGATTACTAGCGCATTGATTAACTCTGTGACACCTTCTACACACATTAGTGGGGTTTTTTCTGTTTGTTTTTTCTTCAGTTCAGCTCCTTTGCTGTTTAGGTGGTTCTGCATTTTCATGGTGTCAGTATAGTCTGCAGCATGTGACTGCAAATCTTCTACTAACATATTTGAGTTTAGAAACAAGAGACTTCAGATGGTGTATCAAAGTAGAGAGAAGTTTGATAAGTTATGCAAACTTCAGCATTTTAATGCATGATTTTCACCATGGAGTTTGCCCCTTTGAAGATAGATTTGTAAGACTGCACGTAAAAGCAGCAACTAGATTTCAGCCAGAAAAACAGAAAGTAGTCTTTTGCCAACTCATTCTTTCCAATCTACTGGAGCACAGAAAGGCACTGTATTATTTACAGAACCAGGTATCACATACCAGAACACAAGCTGAAATTCTTTGTGGTTATAGGTAAAATGTGTGTGCACGTGTTGGCAGAGCTAGTCAAGCCTGACAGGCAACACCTTGCATATGTTTGCTACCCAGAGGGTTGCAATATAACTGCTACGAATTCAGAACAGATGAGGGTGAAAATATTTTTGACTTGATAGAGCTATGGTCTTTCAAGCTCTGAAATTCTTACCTGGCTTTTAAACTGTATGATTTTACCTTAGTAAGGCCTGAGTAAATACATAGGTCCTTGTTCAACTGCTGTTTCATAGTCAATTAGTGTAATACAAACTGTGTTTTCCATTATTAAGCATCCATAGTCACCCCAGATGTTTCACAAAACTAATTGTAAGCAGTTGACATCTAAAAGATAAACTGGATAAAATGATAATGCTAGGAAACGAAGTGACTGAGAACCCCTCCACGCACTTTTCCCACACAAAGTAATTGTTGACATGTAGCTTTCAGTGGTCCCCAGATGGCATGGTTGAACAGGGAATTGAGACGACAGCACAGTCCTTGTTAATGGGTGAATGTTGGAGGCTTTATAAGACAGATTCTGATATTTCTGACACCTTTGAAAATATAAGTGAAAGCCTGCTGGAATCAAAGAGAAGAGTAACTTGTCTTTTGAAGTTTTTCATAATTTGCCAGTGAAAATTTCAGCACTGCAGTGGAATTTTCAGCATCGTGAAACACATACTGTTTCTGTAGCTTTGCTTCTGTGAGATGTTTGCGCTGGAAGACAAGTTTGCTGCACGCAATTGTTTACGTCAGTCGCCAAAGCTAGTGCGCAGTTTCAAGGGAAAAAACTGCACAACTTAGCTTGTGCTCCGTCTGAATATTCTGCTAATTATTCCTGATTATCCTAATAGCGTTTCCCTTCTCTTGCAGGAAATGGCTGCAATTTTGCAGCTATAATGGTAGGCTATTTTAAATATAAATTCTCATTTATACCACTGTTTCACTTCAGAATTCATAATAAAAATGGGACAGCTGATGTCTTAGAACAGTTTTCTGAGAAATGCAGTGCACTGGACCTTGCCTAGCTTGTGCCTTGCTGCTCTGGAAAACAAGCAAGCCAGTTGCTGTTTCATCTTTGTGACGTTTGTTTCTGTTCTCCTGGGTTATATTCTAATTATTTTAAAAGATTACACTAGTCTTAATTAACAAGTGAGATGACAAAGGAGCTTGAAATCAGTTAGTCTTTGCTTAAACATAGTAATAAAATGAAACAACTCTCCAAAAATTCTGATCTTTTTTTTCCCAGAAAACAGGAAAGGACACACATGTTCATTATCCACGCAGTTATCAGACAGAGAAGCATGTGAGATGAGAGCTTACTTTCTCTGCCTAGTATCAATAACAAAGACCACTGATTGATGTAAATGCAAATACTTGATTCTTTGGGGGCGTGTAGAAAACTGGAGAAAAATGCGATAAATGCTTCATTCTTGAAAAAGATACTTTCTGCTAAATTTCTGTGCAAAGAAGCTGATCAACTTTATCAGCTCTGATGGTTGCTGTCAAAACCAGGAAGCAAAGTAATCAAATCGCTTCCTATCCTGGTAGGTTTGCGGTGTGTTTCAATAATTAATACACTTACTTTTCATAAAAAGAGAAAGCCATTGAGAACATTTAGAGGTACTTCTAAGCAAATCTTAGTTCCTTCTGTACCTGGGAGGTAAAAAGTCTTGGTCTGATTCTTTGGATCATGTGTGTATTGATGTAGAAAGAAAAGGAAACCATTAAATTGTACTGCATTTTTTCCTTCAGTAATTCCTTAGATTTCTGTGTTCGGTCTTGTGATGCTGTAACATTACCTGTGTTTCCTTTTGCTCCAAGCACAGCTGGTGTAATGAGAATCATACACTGTTAAGTTGCCCGACCGTCTTACCGTGAAATGGGTGGCTTGTGCAAAGGGAGCATTTGCAGTCAATTCATATTTCAAGGCTTTTTGTATATGGATCTCATCAGGAAGTGAGCGAGACAATAAGAATTCGGGGTTGTGGTACCAGCATTCCCAGACACATTTCTTTATTCCATATGGAGAAACAAATGTGTAAAAACCATTTGCAAAATTACATTTTCCAAGTTTTTTTTTCTGTTAAATATTTTAACCAAAATTGGACATGTGTGGCTAGCTACAGAGACAAGGCCTTTTTTTCTCCCTTAACCACACTTGTGCCTCGTCAGAGAAACTTGTGTAAAACTTCTGTTTCAGATTGCTGTGTGTAAGACTGTAAAAGTACATTGCAGGGTTTGAAAGAACATCATTATTGGCCAGATCCTGAGACCCCACCACCGAAGCATTTATTGGTGAGCGGTGTATATTTCTGTAACTCCACTGAAGTCTCTCTGACAGCTGACAGTGGCTGTCTGCTCTAGGTGACTGAAGAGGATTACTCCTGCTCCCACTGACTTAACAAGAGCTGTAGTGTTCTAGTATCCAAAGCTGTGAACTTAACACTTGAAGCGGTGCACTCTGAGAAATTAATTCTGCTACCCTCAGAAATGCAGGGTCAAATACAAAGCATTAATTTTCTGTTTACTTTACTTGCTTTTTGATTGAGATCTCTAACCTGCCAAACTCAGGATCTAAGAAGGGATATTTAGGTGCCCAATTACAAAAAATAGGTTCTGGATTAGAGAGGAAATGTGTTTAAAACCCAGCCAAGAAACCCAAGTGGAGTTTATGGATTGACTCATGATTTCTGTGGTAAATTGACAAAGTTAACTAAGAATAATCACCCTAATTTTCTTTGTTTGAAAGCATAAAGTAAAAAGTGAACTAAGATTCACAGAATTTTGATACTTTCTCCTGATCCTTCGGTGTTGTGATTATGAAAACATAGGAACAACATATTTTGCACATTCCCGGAACGTTGCAGAAGTAAGCGAAGTCAAAAGATTATGCCGTTCAGCAGATGAACACTGTCCGTGTACTTTTGGAACTGCTAGCCGTTGTTACGAATGCAAAGTGATGGGCACGAGGGGACATCTGCCGCCAGCGAGAGGCAATGCACTGCAGCCACTTGACGCTGCAGTAGTGCTGCGGGAAATCACGTTGCACAGGTCATTATGGTTACCTTACACATTTGTGCCAGACTCCGGGAAAGATCCGAGGTTTTGTGTGTGTGTGTGTGCTTGGATTTTTGTGTGTGAGTTAGGAAAGGGCAGCAAGAAGGCAAGATGGGGTAGGTGGAAACCCAGATCTTATTTCTTGACATTCACCTCAGAGCAGCAAGAAAGGCTTGGCCACCCAGATGCTTCAGCAACTGTATGAAGCGGTGGTTATGCTCTTTGGTATAGCTGCTGCAGTCCCTAAAAATCCTGAAAGCCCTTTTTTTTTCAGCCATTCGAGGTGCTAGCCTAACTCTAGAAGGATTTTACAGGATCAGTTGTGCTCTGCGTGTGGTTCCTATGCCCAAAAGTTGATAGCTTGGGCCTGGCCTGGCTGTGGTCTTGAAACAGTCCCTCCCAAATATATCAATGAGTAAAAGACAACAGTAATACTGACAGGCTTTCCTGAAGTCCATTCAGTGTGGAAAGGGTGTTGTCAGAGTGACTGTCAGAGAGAGATTTTAGGTCAGGGCACACTAATATTTCACTGGAAAAATGATGTACTGTTTATTCCTGGTACCTGGTCCATTTGTAGTTGTATAACTTTCAGATGACACAGTCATGTTAGTTTTCCATTCAGAAAATCCGTACCACAGTGCCTATGTAGACAGCTGCTGAAACTTCTTTTAGGCATACATTTTTCTTTTTTCATGGTGGGGGAAGGCTAGGAAAGTGCATTTCCTAACAGTAAGAGTGACTGTATTAGTAAGGGCATTTAACCTAAAGGTCAAGAGACAAACAGGTTACTGTAGAGACAAAACTAAGACATTAAAAAGATCTGCGTTGGACACATCTTCCATAGGGATTTTTCAAATCTCTTTTGAATTCCCAGTGTAACACATCCTCAGTGTATTCACTCTCATAGTTAGAACAGCAGTTCATGTGCTCTACCAATGGCAGTTAGGATCATGGCAGTCAGGAACCGTTCAAGCTTACCAAGCTAAAGCAATTTCAGACAAAGCTAAACAAATTATCACAGGCATCAGAAAAAATATGAAAATTATACCAGTGCCCTGAACTATATGGGCTGGCTCTGTTGTGGTTTATTGTTTGGTTTGGTTTGGGTTTTTTTAAGACAAAAAGCCCAAAACCCCTACAAAACACAAAAACAGTGTAGGAGAAGGTTCAAGACACCACACACCCCCCCTTTGCTAGATGTTGATCTTGTTAGATGGGAGCTGTGATTAAGTGTATTTCCTGTGTAAGTAAGGTGAGTCATTAATGACAGAAAGAAGCTGCATGCATGACAAAATCATAGACACTATACATAGATCTTAAACTTAATGTTGCCCAGAAACTGAACATGTCACTGCTTGGTGCCTCACACCAAGTACCTACAATACTGAGGTAATCGTGCGTGTCCAGATTCCACACAAAACTCAGGGTATTGGAGTTTGACTGCTGACACTCCTATGGGTGGGGATACGACCACCACCCACCCAGAAGGTAATACTGCAGTTGCACCCAGGCAGCTGCTGAGGTGTGCTCTACCTCCCACAATGGGAACATTGCTGACTCGTCAGGGTTTGACAGGCTGAGTCTGAATTAATTTCCCCCCCTTTTTTTTTTTTTGGGCCAAAGTTCTGATAACTTAGTTTTCCACATGTGCTACAAAAGAAATCGCCCCAAAAGAACAACAACGAAAGCAAACCTTCTTAAAAACAGAACACTTCATGGCACGTTTCCTCTCTGGAGGAAGGATGAGAGTACGAACACCATATGGCAGACATTAGCCACACTGGTTTAAGCTCCTAGCAGGAGCTCAGACACCGTGGGGATAGGTGCTGAGTGAGAACACAGAAGCAGTAGAAAGGTGGTCTTCTCCATATGATTTCAGAGGGGTTTGCAAGCTGCTGAAAGACGCACCAATGTTGCAGAAAGGTTTTATCCTGGAGTTGTGGGGAAATAGGCCATTGAAAGGGGAGCTTAACATGTGAGGAATAATTAACTCATGACCTGTTTTTTGTTATTCAAGTCATAGCAGCTGGCCCACAAACACTTATTGGCTGTTTAATATATTTAAATTTAATATAAACTAAAGGCTTTTCTTGGTTTTCATTGTTGTGGGTTTTTGGTTTTTTTTTGGGGGGTGGGGGTTGGTTTGTGTTGTTTTTTTCAGGAGCAGGAAAGTTGGGATATTTTTCCTTTTAGCACTGTTGATCCACGTTCTAGTCAAGGAAATAGTAAAAATTTTATTTGTGTGAGGAAAAATGTGTGTGTGTGTGGGGAAATTGCAGTCTCCAAATTTCAGTTTTGGTAATGAGTGGGAACCAGAATGAAAACGAAGGTATTATCTAATTTTAGGCCAGATTTTGGTGGTTAAACTGACAGAACAATTTTGCATTCTGTTGAAACATGCTTTATGTTTTCTTATAAGACAGTAAACATGAATGTCCTAAAGCAATTAATGCCCCCAAACCATCTTTTATCCTTGATCAAACTGCCAATTATATTGCACTGTCAAGAGCAATTTTTCTATAATAGTTTTAAAATTAAAAGGTACTAATTGAGGGAGGAAAATCAAGCCAGAAAGGATTAAATGCTGACACCATTTGACGGGAAAAATATCATTCCTGTATCTGACATACTGCCCTACATTCTTCTTGTGGCTAGTAATTCATTCCTGACTGTCCTGCTGTGAAGTGTGTTATCTTACCCACAAGGCCTTCCCTCCCTTCTGCAGTATTTGGTGTTTCTGCTTTTTGACAATCACCCTCACCCTCCCAGGTTTAATACAAATGTCTTATGGAAGATTGCTTCTCTGATAAAAGCTTAGTTTGCACGTATGTATCTTCCAGCACACTAATTACTTTTCTCTTTGACCTCCTGCAGAACTTCAGCCAAGGATGTTTTGAGCATTTTCTGCAGTTAGTCATCATGTGAGCAACACTGCCTTGACTCCATTTGCTCAGGTCTTTGAGAGGCAGTGCAAGCATGTCTGACCCAATGCTACCTAAAAGCATCAGGTTATATCAGTACCAATCTCATAATCACTACAAAATGCAGCTGTGAAGCAGTGACTTAAAAATATGTTAACTTTGGGCTGATTTACCTAGGGACAGTCTTTTATGGTTATACAAATCCTTTATGGTTATGCAAGTGCTTTTAAACAACATTGTGCGAAAGGGCCGTTGTAATGTAGTAATATTGCACTATCAGAGCACGTGAGTAGAAGTGGCAATCCTTGCTTTAAAAAAAAAGTAATATGTTGTGTAATTTGGAACTGAGCTAGGTTGTTGCCTTATGAGGGCAGGGTATGAGGTTCCCTTGCACACTTACCATGTGTGTGTACATAGATCAGTAGGTGCAACTGTTTCTTTACCACCTTAACTGTCCTGGGTAGTCCAATCGGAAAATTTGGATGAGTTATCTGAACTGTTTTTTTTTTTTAGTACTGACTCCATAGGAAATAAACTTCAGTTTTTCTTATAATCTTGAGTTTTTGAATCTGACATCAGTACTGAAGTTAGTATTTCCGTATTTAAGTTGAATTAAGTTAAACTGGTATCACTTGACATAGTAGCATGATCTTGAGCCAAGCTATGTTTGAATTTAGTGCTGCTGATTTTGTTTTCATGCTGTAGAATAATACTGTGGGTGGAAATATCAACAGAAGCTTGTAGGGTGCCCGTCTCAGGTATGTCTGGGACAGAACAACAAGGTGTCCTCTTCTTACAGAATAGAACAGCTTGCTTCCCCAGTCACTAGTTTGCCATAACTTTTTTTTTTCTTTCCTGCACACAAAACAGAATGCATGCATCTACTTTGCTCTGAACTTTGGTTGACTTTGTACAGCAACCTGGTCATCAGAGAAATCTGCAAATACTGCAAAATTCAAGGAGCTTCGTACAAACACAGAACAGCCTTGTTGCCCCTATAAATCCCCTGGCAATCGTCATCTGCATGGTGCCAGCTCCTGTTATACCGAGCAGTCTGTGTGTCTCCCACACCCCCTTAATCATATCAGGCGTTGTCACATCGGCATCAGCCCCTTAAATTGCGAGCTGTCTGGGGCAAGGATCAGCTGTTTTTTCGATAGGGCTGTTGCCTGGTTACAGTATAAGAAGAGCCCATTCACAAGAAGGAACTGTTGTGCGCTACTGCAGTGCAAAAACATGCCAAGGGGAAAGTGCTAGAGGATTAGGTGTTTACAGGTGTTTTTGTCCAGCAGTTGCAGCCATAGGCATTTGCACATCAGAATGAGTTTCTGTCTTGAAAATCCAGAGTCGAGACTTCAGTTGATATAAACCTTTCACTGCAGTGCCTACAGAGTTTCCAAAAGCTGTTCATCTGCCTTATCTTCCCAGGTTTGAGGGCTGGCAATTAAGAAAGTCAGTGTACTCTGAGAAGGCTCGGTTCATAAAGTGCAACCTTGTTTTTGTGTTAACCCGGTCTTTTTGCACTCTCCTTAATCTTTCTTTAACTGAACATCTGAGAAATCCACCAAACATGATATATATACCAATATATTGGTATAAGGGGAACTCCAAATATTTCTTAAGTCACTTAAATCTTCCTAAGACCTCATAAAATTCAATTTTATCCTGACAATAAGCTCTCAAGTATCAGCCCTGTTGGAGGCAATAGCAGAACTGGTCATCACCCATCTCTCTGTTCCCTCAGCTGAAAATGCACACCTAGCTGCTGCTGAACTTCTGCATATTAAGATGGCCAGTTCTGGGTAGCCTTCCTTGACTGGAAACTGGCAGTTCATTGCTCAACAAAGGTATGTGTTTCAGCCAAGTACTGACATGTGGGAGTCATGGTCAATTTAGCTATTTGACTGCAGCTCAATATACCTGTGTTCGCAAGTGAACACCCATTTATGTGAGAATTGCTGAAATGAAGTAGCTGAAAAGCTAGGAAGGGTTGTGCTACTCAGCCTATCCTAAACACAATCATGATTTCAGGACCTAATAATACGGTTTACAAGTCTCCAAAGTGAAATGAGTAGACTTTGTAAATTCAATTGTGCAATATTTCTTCCCAGTCTTTCTTCAAGTCTCTCTTGAAAACTTATGCAAGGACAGATGTAACTGAGAAATTATTAAAATGATCTAAAGACATTGCTATCTCCTATTTCTATGGTTACTTCCTAGCTTAAAGGGAAAGAAATGTTGCTGAGGAGTAACAACATGCAAATGTTGACATTCCAGTCTTACCAGCTTTCAAGCTTGCTGATTCGAACCTGATAAAATCTTGCACAGTTCACACCAGCAGTAAATTAGCTCTTTTTATTTAAATCTCTTCTTATGATTACCCAGTCGATCACAAATATATTTTAAGGCTATATTACAAAAGATTGATCTGGTACTGCCAGAGAAATTAATTAGAATTACCAAATCTAAACAGAATTACAGACCATTAGCTTCAGTCACTTAGATTTTTATTTCATTAATTATATTTTAATTATTATTATCCACTCTTGCAACACAACAATGATTTGACTTTGTTACATCATGATTAAATAAGAATTTTTCTGTAAAATTGGTGTAGTGATTTTTTGCCACTAGAGAGCAGATTTGCACTATCAAGTGTAGTGTAGCCTCACTGGAGATGACAAAGGGCTGGGAATAGCATCCTGTAAAAAAAACTTTCAACTGCAGTCACCTGGTAATATATATGTATGACTGTCTTTTTCTCAAATGGACTTTAGAATCTTCCCTGATTATTATAAATTGCTTCTTTCAGTACCTGTAATGGTTAAAAATTATGTGTGTTTGAGGACTTAAGTGGAACTCTACAGTTCTCTTCATGTAAACCTGAAATTCAGGAAAGAATAGAACATTCATTCATACTTTTTTAACTATATTACCCTGGTAAATGTTTTATAAAGTGATGGAAACTGATCAGCTTAAGTTATTTTATGTCTAATTCTTAATGTTTCACTCATTTAAATCAACCTTCCTTTACTTGGGCATTCCATTAATCCATATTTAGGAGCAACCTGCAAACACCTCTTGGCTATTGAGATATTGCAAAGTATTTATAGTGAGGCAGAGCAGGCTTTCATAGTATGATTTCAAGCGTTATGACTATCTGAAAGGAACAAAGGCTGAGCAAGGCCAGAAAAAAGGAAGCTCAGAATCCAAACACACCACGAAACTGTAATATTTGGGCTATAATTATGAGTCCATTAAAGTAAGTAGTTGTGGTAATTCCTTGACAAAAGGTGTAATCCCAGAATTTATTGTGGGGAAAATTAATTGCGGACATTTAATAGGTATTGGAAGTGGCATTAGAAGCTTCCAGGTATTTTTCTGTTTGAATAACAGTGAAGTTTTCTTCTATTGAAGTTTCTTCATTGAGTTCTGTGAGCTCAAACACACATCTTTGGATAAAAGGCAGGATTACAGCTCCGACCATTTGAAAAAAAGATCTGTAACACAGACAGAAAATGTTTTAAACCTCCCATGATCTCAGATAGCATTATCTTACAGATTCTAAGAAGGACACAAAGGATCTTGCCACATTTCAGTTGTGTGGCTGTTAGTGAGGTGCGGCTTGAATAGTTAAGAGCCACAAAAATTTCAAGTTAAAATTTTTTCATCTGTGAGTTATATGAGGGGATTGAGAGAAACATTCATATCACTTAAACTTGTTAAATTAAAAAAACTGATTAACATATTCTTGTACATTCTCACCCATATGCTTGTTCTGTGTTTTGGAGGAAGCTACCATGGGAAAGCAAATTAAATTGAGTTGTGTAGAACATGATTAGAAAAAAGAATTCAAATGCATATCCTCAGAAAACTTCAACCTCCAAAGCTTATGTAACTCGGATATTTTAACATGCTGCTGCACCACATCCACATTCCCATTCATACTCTCACTGTTCTTGCCTTCGTGATATCCATTTGCTACTGGAGAATAAGGTGACTTGGGAACAAAAGTCGTATCTCTCTTTTCAGCCCAGGAAGATACAGCTTGTTGGCTGCGGTACAATGAATAAGAAGTATATCAGTGCTGTTTAAATATCATGGTTTACATGACAACCTAATAGCAATTTAAGCCGGGTTGAAGGTTACCATGAGTAACCGAGCAGAGTGGTGAGATCAATTCTCTTTGGCAGTTCAGAAAGGAAGCAAGAAAGAATCGTCACACATGTCTCAGTCTTGTCATATGAGGTGCAATGAGATGATGTGTCATTTGCGTTCTCCCTAAACCATCAACCAGTATGTCCACTTTGTCATTCCGTGCGGTTTGTTTCCCTGGCTGACCTTTTTAAAACACCTTTGGGGTTGAAATAGGCTAGGTCATGTCACTGGCATTACCTAGCGATTTCTCCACCTGTGTCTGGGGTCTGATTATTCTATAGCCAGCACTGGCCTCTCACATCAGCAACTTGCTGATGTCAACTAGGGTCCACTGCAGGGAGAACTGGCCTCCTTAACACCTGCTGGCAAAATTCATGGAGCAGCTCAGGTAGTAGATGCTCTTATTCCTGTAAGGCAACTATATCATTATAAACATTAAAGAAGGAGACTAGCTTCAGAAAAAATTTATGCCCATTATGTCCAACTTAGCCACATTAGGATTCTCAGTTGGATGTAGATGATGTGGTTTAAGTATTATCACTTTGGATACTTGCCATGCATATAACCCTTACTACAAGGATGGCAGAAGGGGGTGGTAATTTCCATTAACCTTGTGCTGAAGTTGATCAGGCTGATCCTAAGTGTAGACAACTCATCAGAAAACAGCTGTTACACTGAAATACTTGTTACAGTAGAAAGTGCATTTGGTGTAAGTCAAAATGGTTCTTTAACAAATCAACGTTTGTTTGTGCAGCAATAAAATCAGATCTATGGTGCTGAGTAGGCAGCATATTACTGGACTTAGTTATAGTTGCAGTTATGTGCAACACCATTTCTTCCACGCTTGAACATTAATCACAAGAAAGTGAGACCAAGAAGGACACTGTCCTTTGATTAGAGGCTTTATAATTGTAATTTTATTTGTGGCCATTAATACAGTGGGAAATTCTGATTTCTCATATTACAACAGAAAAAAAGGAAGCAAAACACAACTTCCTCCGGCCTCACACTATCCAGCTGAGTTTTCCAGATTGCTACTTTACAGAAGCTAATATGCTAAGCCTTATGATTTACTTCTGGTGACATAATAGGTTGTTTTTTTCTTTAAGGCTGCTAGAAGTCAGAATACACCTTCTACTGTTTGGAAGAGAAATGTCAGCCTCGGTTAATTGACTAGATGTTCATGTTTACAACTCAGACAAAGGTAGGTTGTTACGGAGAGCGACACTGAGTACTGAGATGCAGTGGTACATGAAAGTGAACCAGCCATCAGTAACTTTGGAAGCAAGCTGGAGTTCTTGCTCATCTTCTTTCGACTCCATTTGCCACTTCTGTCTGTCCTCCTTAGTGCAGCTTTTGTCCCAGGATCAGCTTAGAATGGAAATGCTGAGCTCAGACACCCACAGATTTTGGGAAAATAGATCTGTAACTGGTGGGAAACATCTGCTCGTGGCAGGAGTGTGATTTTTTTCCCTGTCAACCCTTGCTATTTCAGAATGATCTTTGAGATTCAGTGAGAAACAGTAGGGGCTATTTTAAACTTTTGAATGTTAATCAAGTGCTATCATTCAGTGACCTGGTTCCAGCTGAGAACAGTCCTGAAGGATTTCTGATTCTTTCTAATATCCTTGGTTTTGTTATGTGCAAGAAATTTCTAGGAATAGCATTGTCATAGCATTGACTTTGTGCTTCTGTATTAGGATGTACGGTTACACAATGTGAAACAGTATGTTATGAGCCTCCTAATAACCACAATTAAAGATGATGACCCTGGCTTTCTTCATGGAGCAGTGGTCTTCAGGGGTGTTTTCAAACAGTAACTAATACGAAGATAATCAAGTCAAGATATCTTGAGGTATTTTTACTGTTAAAATGCCAAACCGCAAAGATACGCTTGTTTATCTGACATAACAGTATAACTTTACTGTTTTCAAAGATTAACAACAGGCTTTCTGGCAATATTTCTAAAATATTTCTATCCCAGTAGAATTTCAAATAAATAAGTAGTGTTATCTGCCATTACCAGCAGTCATATTCCTAGCACACTTTCATTCACTTCACGTTGTACTTGTTTATGTGAGCTTAAAATGTAACACATTTTTGGCTGAAAATAGAAACTAGGCCATTGTTTTGTCCTGTACGTTAGACTTAAACAATTGCATAGTATCAAAGTTATTTGGTACTTTGTGTAGGGCTAATGAACTTCTCAGATGTCATGCTCTTTTTCCTCTGAAGCTAATTGAAGAGCTATTTTTAAACCATTAAGATATTTTAAAAGTGCTGTGAACTTCCTTTCAAACAATTCCAGTTTCATTTGTCTATATAACCTGCCTGTTCTTTTTATCCTGTGTTAAACACACATGATTTACAGTATTCAGCATTGTTTAATGGTGCTTTTGAAGAAATGCATTACATTTTTTAAACTGTAGTAAAAGAGTAACAGCACGAAGTAAAAAGCCTAAATAAAATACCTAAATAAAAGGTGAAAAAAAAAAAAGGCCTCTATAGTTGTTAATGTCTTTTAGTAATGAAATGGTTTGCACTTCAGCAGTGTTAATGATTCATGATCATGATTCATTTACACAAACCTGGGAAAAAGGAGTGAAATCCTTATTCTCTTCTCATTGGACTCAATTGAACCAGGGATCTGAAAAGTTTTTCATTTTGAAGAATCCATGGCTATATGCTTTAGCCCTTTTATTGCATTTAAAATAAGACTTAAACATAACTAGCACTAAAATCCAGAGCCATCTCCATCTGAATGCTGTGTAAGGGAAAATCACTTGGATGCTTTCACGATTAAGCACTTCAGAACAAGCATTCAAGAAACGCACCAGTCCCAGTGGCTCGGGTGGGGTGTTGCAGTGAACTGGGAAGCCTGGCATGGTATACCTGCTCCAAGATTATTTCATTGGCAGCACTGGGGCTTTATGGTAAACTGCAAGGTCAGCCCGGCTGAAAGCAGGGGTGGCTTCTACCTTGGTGATGGTGGGGTCCACCCCACCTAGAACTTCATAACTGTCGAAGAAAACGCTTCCTGGACTGTCTTACCTCCTGTGCTAAGGCCAGACAGCAAATACATGAAACCCAGCACAGTACAACGGCCTGAAGTACACCAGGATGTAACACTTCAGCCATCAGTGGGGAAGAGGATTCTGCCAGCTCAAAAGCAGTGAAGCTCTTATGGGTTGCTGGTGCTGCTTGCCCCTACTAAGTGGTGAAAGCTGTCACCAAGAAGTAAGAGATTCAGGACCAGATCCATGTCTGTTTTTCCTGAAGATCAACGTAACCAGCACTAGCTGAATGCAGAATATTATTCTTCCACCTTGACTGGTGCTGCCACTAAGCAAGAGGAAAAATTGTTTTATTGCCAGAAGAAAGCACAAGAAGGATCACGGATGTTGTCTAATACAAGTTGTGAGGAGCCCTGACTTATGGGTCCTGTTTCTAGGCTTGGTTTTGGTTTGTTGGGTTTTTTCTTTTTTTCTTTTGTTTTTTAGAAATATCTTGTCCAAAATCAGGTTTTAGTGTTAAATTGTGCTTGAAAGACAGAGTGAGCATGCTAGAGCCATGATGTGTATCATAGACTCAGAGAGTGGTTTGG
>NW_010240892.1:0-1101 GCF_000690775.1 Eurypyga helias | reverse complement strand
CATAGGAAAACCCTAGCTGCATGGACTAGTGTCAGACCCAAGGCACAGCCTGGTCTTTGGAACTGTGCGGCTTTCAAACATGGGTTCCATGAAGGTGAGGATAGCACGAGGCTAAGAGGAGGCACAGTGCTTTCAAAAACTCTAACATTAAAATGTGGTCTTGTCAAACCTGACCTGCTCATGCTATTTCCGTTTATATTCACTTCCTTTCTGTAAAGGGTTCTTTTTGTGTCACCAAGTGGACATTCACCACTGATAAATGAGGGAAATGACTGCTTTCCAAAATATGAACACCCCACCTCTGGTGTCTCCTGAAAGCTTCAGCTTAAAAGGAGAATTTTCAAAGCACAAACTCTGGGCTTTTGTTGCGCCACTTTGTTTTCAGAACCTTTCAGAGCTGCCCTTGTATATACAAGTAACAGACTTAGTTCTCAAACAAAAAATTGGGGATAGTATTCAAGGAGTACATGCAGATATTCAGTATGCACAAACATCTGTACAAGACCGTGACCAAACACTCAGGTATTCTTTTGAAAATAGGGCTCTCTGACTTGAATCCAGACAGATTTATGTAAGAAAACCTAATGACCAGAAGGATGAATGCAACAATACTATAAACATATTTTAATTCTCACCAAAAAAAAAAAAAAAAAAAACAAGTTCTGGATTGATCAGATTAAAACTCTTTCCAAACTGAATTATAAGAAAAAGTTTGAAAAGCTGTTCCTTTCCTTTACAGTGAATCATTTCATTTCTGATTCAAACTTTATGCTTTCTTTCAACAGTGCAAGAATATTTAAAAAAATCAGTATAAATTAAGATGACAAGGGTTCTAAATCGAAAATTTTAAAACATCATCTTTTCCTCCTGAAGTTCATTTTGACAAAAAAAAAAAAAAGAATCTATCTGACCTTAGAAAAAGCAAAAGTTATAACCAGTTACCCACCAAAGGATATCTTTTCCATTCCTCCATCTGACATCTCAGCATGGTGCCCTAGCTGAGTATGGCAATACACTTTCAAAAGACAAGCTTGGAAACAAAAACTCTTAGCCACCCTTGATATTAATAAGCATTGACTCAACTGATACAGTGGTCTCATG
>NW_010240891.1:1495-3872 GCF_000690775.1 Eurypyga helias | reverse complement strand
GCTGGCCGTTCCTGCGCTGTGCAGCACGTGCTGGCACCGCTTTCGGGGCCGTTCCTGCGCTGTGCAGCGCGGGTCGGCTGCCACGCGGGCTGCACGCTCCTCCTCGCCACAGACCCACACCCTGGCCGAGGGGAGCGTTCCCCTTGGAGCCCCCCGGCAGAGTTTCTGGGGGAGCGACGCTTGCGGGGGCGGCAGCTGGCCCGGGAGCGCGGGCAGAGCCAGAAACCAGACCCCACCCCACCCACCAAGTGAAAACAGGAGGGGAAATATAGATGTAAAATATTTTTATTTGTAAATGCTGATCTTCTAAATCTGTTTCCACAAATTCCAAAACCCATAACACTCTGTATACTTCAAAAAAGTCTTTTTTTTTGTGTGTTTTGTTTTTTTTGCCAACATTAGATACTATTATACAGAACAGAAAAAAAAAACCTGTAGGACAAATACTGGTAGGATGTTGGAATATTGTACAAGAGAAGAAAAATATTCAAGAAACAATTTCATACAGCTATTTATCAGGAGAAAAATATATACAATTGATTTATTCTGTAAGATAAAAATACATCATGCCATATACATTACAGGTTCAGAACTGTAGCACTGAATATACCAACAGTTTACAGTCCACTTTAGTTGTGCACACAAAAAAACTTCATTTTTTTTTTCTCTTTAGCCTGTGAAGTGTCAGTACCAGAATTTTAAGTACAAAATAAAAAGCTAACCCGGTTCAAAATGCTGATTAAATTTCTACAAGCAAACACAAAACAGTGTTTATTTTATTTTTTTTTTAAAGAAATGTAAACAAAACCAATCCATACAAACACATCTTTAAATTACACTTTCCAAACCCCTATTGCCAGAGTCCTGCAGCTGCGAGCGCGTTACGTCTCACTCTCCTCCTGGGCAAGGCCGACCTCGGCTCCGACTACGCTGCTCTACGCTCTTCACACCGTTTACCGCAGGCTGAATGCTCCCCTCCTCCCGCATCTGCTTTTGCTGAAGGAAAAACAGCGCTCAGCCTCTGTTTTGGGTGGGTTTAGCGGTTATTCACAGTTATCACAAATCGTAAGCACAAAAAAAAAAACAAACCAAAAACCAAAACCTGACTGAAGAAATAGGGATGCAACAATATAACACAACTGAAACGCAGCTGAATCTCCCCCCTCGCAGCTGCGCACGTCAGAGCTGGCCCCTCCACGCCCTCCCCAGGCTTCGGGCTCCCCCCGGAGAAACCTGCGGTAAGACCCGCCGTCGCGACGGCCGCGACCCCAGCCCCCGCGAGCTCGTATCGTGACAGCCCGACCGACGCCGTGTGTGAGCACCCGACCTGCCGCGGAGTCTGGTAGCATTTGGTCAATCACTATTTTATACTGGGTTGTTTTTTTTGTTTGCTTTTTTGTGGGTTTTTTCTCTCAAAATATTTACACTTTTGTACAAAGTAACAGAGTTTGTTAGTTCTGCAGGTAACAGCAGCAGCTTGGCTTTCTTCTAACTTTCTTTTTAAAAATAGCTTCATTCACTTATTCAATAATAAATACAAAAAGGTTCTCTTATTTTACAGAAATCAAAAACTACAATAAACTGACTCATGGAATCAAGTATTTAAATGTATTTTAGTGCAAGTTATTTTTTCCCTTAGCTCTATCCCTAAGGAAGTCGTTTCAGTACATTCCTTGTTCAGTGGTGTCTACTTTTATTTAAAACTCTTCTTTAATCAGAGGGCCTGCCCCTTTATCAAATAAGGCTGT
Organism: Eurypyga helias; assembly: GCF_000690775.1. NCBI lineage: Eukaryota > Metazoa > Chordata > Aves > Eurypygiformes > Eurypygidae > Eurypyga > Eurypyga helias. The sequence continues at coordinate 2,124 of NW_010240891.1, read as the reverse complement.
GGCCAGCACTTTGGACTTCTCCCTTTCGCTGGTGATTTCAGTCTTACATTCATAAACGCCCGCCCGCGCCCCCGCAGGTCAGCCACGGTTCTTTGCCCAAGTCCAACAGTTCCTCCTCAGTGAGCTCAGAAACAAAAGTGCTGGACCGTTCCGCTAATCCCGTTTAACCTCCACGGCTCCGGAAAGTTCGCTTCGGGTTTTGCCGCCTTGCTCCTGGTGCTTGTTCGGATTTTCTCTTCCTTTTTTCAATCCTGGAGTAGAAACCTGCACTTGAGAAGTGATTCCGGTTTGGGTTTTTCCCCCCTTCGAGAAGGCAACAAGTTTCCGTCGACAAAATCAAAAGGTGAATCACTTCCTCCTCCTAGGGACAAGCGACCCTCAAAGACAGCAAGGAATGCCTTCTAGTTCATCCACTTCCGGCAGTTTACAGCTCCACAGTGACATGGAATCTTGTGCTGGTCATCCTCAAAATCAAACTTGTAGTCGTAGCAAAGCTGGAGGAGACGGAGGAGAATGGTTACGGAACATCTGGGACTCGGCGCAGCTCTCCTTGTGCCTCCAGCTCCAAGGCGAGAGCGGCCGGCGGCCGCCCTGCTGGGAAGGGGCGAGGTGGAAGAGGGAAGAGGGGA
>NW_010240891.1:0-1484 GCF_000690775.1 Eurypyga helias | reverse complement strand
CCCCAACGAGCCGTGAACCGCCGGAGACTCCTACCTCCTCCCCCTTCTGGATTCTCCTGCTGGAGCTAATGATAATTTTGTGTCCTCTCTCAAAAGTCACCACCTCAGCCACGCAGTTCGGCGCGCACGAATGGTTGATGTACCTGTGGAAACAGGGTTGGGAACGGGTGACCCTCCAAGGAAATGCAGCCCTTGAGGCAAATCCAAACCAAATCTCAGGATGACCTTCGCTTCGGGCCACACTGACTGTCCCCATACAACTACCTTACTCTCCGCTTGTCTCTTTACCTAGAAAAGGCCAAAAACACGTAAAACCAAGCATCAAAATAACAAAAAGCCATCCTTTCTTCACAGCAGCCGTGTGACAAAACCAGAGACGAGTGGAGCACTGTCTCAGGGCAACGGTCCGCAGCCTGACCGCGCCGGCTCGGAGCGTGAAAGCCGTCGCGGCCCTGCGGTCGGGTGGCGCGCAGCCAGCCCTGGCCAGGGCAGAGACCTCCCGGAGCCACCCACCTGGCAGGACCTCCCGTCAGGGTGGCATCGATGACGTGGTCGTTGTCGATGCGGAACATGTACACGCCGCGGTTCTGAAAAACAGGATTGGGAAAAGAGACTCTTGGGAGATTTTACGGAATTGTCCCCGACGAAGAGGCGGCAGCAACGCGGGTGACCCCCGGGCATCCTTCTGCACGCGGGGTCAGAAAGCGCCTGCTAGCTCCGGAGGGGCTGCCAGTCACGCGCCGCCCTTCCCCTCCCTGCGAGGGGCCGGAAGGGACTTTGGGGATCATCTAGTCCAGGGCAGGATGGAGAGGAAGGCATCCAGGTGGGTGCTGAGCCGCAACAGGGAAGGTGACTCCGCAACCTCTCCGGGCAGCCCGTTCCCGTGCCCTGGTGCCCGCAAACTGAGGAAGTTCTTCCTCAGATAAGGAAACCTCTACTGTGGGCTCCTCCGGGTGTATCTTTAGCTGACTGCGTTGGGAGCACAGCAGGGAAGAGGGGCTGGAGGACCCGGACTCAAAGAGAACAGCAGCGTCTGCTCTCTCGCAGGAGCGCTCCGAAGGGGAAGGAGACAGTGAACACGCACCGCCCGTACCTGAGACTCGTAAAGCTTCTCCTTCCTGTTTGCCACCTCATTCCGGATAATAGTTCCGATGTACTCGATGACCATAGTGTGCTTTTCAATGTCTCTAGCAGCGTATAAGCCCAGGCCCTACAAAAACACATGGCGATTTAGAGCTCCGGAAGAAATTCCCGCTGCGCTCCTGCCCGTGGCCCAGCACCGTGCCTGCAGAAAGCCACGCCAGAGTCGGCCGGAGCGAAGCGGCAGAGAGAAGGGACCGACACTGGAACGGCCCAGCTGCACGTTTACATCTTCAGGTGCAAGAGAATGCCCGTGGCTCGTGTCCAGGCGGGACAGCAGGCCTCTCCCCTGCCTCGACGCCAGCCTCCGCAGGGCTCACCCACGGCAGAGACGCCCGCCAGGA
>NW_010240890.1:359-877 GCF_000690775.1 Eurypyga helias | reverse complement strand
TGGAGCAGGCTGATGTGTTCTTCAGCTTGGCTTGAAAAAAAACATCCCTTTCTGTCTGGCAAAGCAGAGCTGCAGAAAGAAGCAGCAGGAACACAGGCCACGCAATCTCTGTTTCCTGAAGAGCAAGAACATGAAAAACAAGGACCAGGACTGACCACACATAAGAGGAAGAGGAGGTGTGCAGTACCACAGCCTGTTTCCCTAAGTCTGACACGTATCCATGACGAGCACACTTTTTGCCTTCCAAAACGCGCTCTGCTGTGCTTCTTGGCCAGCAATGCATGAAAAGCTCCCCCGTGCCTGCCCCGCACTTGTATTGCACGCAGGGAGAGCTGGAAAGTGGCAGCTCCGGATGGTGCCGCAAGCCTGGAGCCCTCCCAAGCACAGGCTGGTTGGCACAAGCAAGAACCCCTGGGAAATGGAGCCGCGGGAGGAGCAGAGCTCACTCCCGCTGCACGCTTGCACTGGGCAAGAGAGCCAGAGAGAGCCGGGGTGTGAGTGATGCCTTGGGGGTGTGA
>NW_010240890.1:0-202 GCF_000690775.1 Eurypyga helias | reverse complement strand
TTCATGAAGCAAAAGCAGCCGGCACCTAGCCAAAACGGACCAGAGGAGCCCTGGCAAGGGGCTGTGCTCAGTGCTGCAGAGGAAGGCAGAAAAACCTTGGGGACACCGGCTGGCCACCCGTGGGGGAAAAAAGCCTTCCTCCCCCCAGATACTGGGCAGGAGAGGCCATCTTCATGGTGCATAAGCAGCAGGCAGTAACCCA
>NW_010240889.1:36414-63641 GCF_000690775.1 Eurypyga helias | reverse complement strand
TATATTATATATACATATACAGACAATTATAACATTAATGCAGTTTGTATTTTGTACAGTGTATTGGACAATCCGATTAGCATCAGACCATGGCACGATATGGTCCCTGCATTTTTAGGAACTGAATGATGAAGGAGGGTCCTCCTGCAACAATCTGAGGTGGAAGGTGGCTGAGCGGACAGTTCTCAATACTCATTATTGACAGTTTGCTGCAAAGAGCCAGCTCAAAGGGAAGGCTGTGCAGATTGGGGTTGTCATTCAAATACAGTTCTTCCAGATTCTCCAGTGTACCTGGTTAAAATAAAATAATACAAAGTAGGTTTGTGGGGGTGGTTTTTTTATTCATGCAGTTTGTAACTCTTAGCAGAACCTCAAAGTCCACTTGGAGATTCTTTACTACATAGAATCTTGAGTCAGTGACTCATCTAAACTGTTTTCAAGCAGAGCAAGTTTTCAGTTCACTGGTGCCTAAGCAAGAACCAATTTACTTAGCTTCCCTGTAAAAATATCCATTACTGCATCTCCCTTAGATAAGAACTGAACTGAGAATACGTAGAATACGATAACTGAGAGGGACTTCACCACAACTGTTCAGCCAAGTGCTTTGCAATTGCAGGCAACCCAGAACAGTGATCTAGTTAGAAGGGCCTAGAAAATATTTTTAAAGCAATAATAGATGCTGTATGGTATAAATACCTATGCCACACCTTTTATGTAATTAGAACCCATACACTGAAGTCCTGCGGCAGCAACTGTAATGCGCCACAGGAGGACAGCAGGAGAGATCGCTGCACAGCAGTGCATGTATTAAATGGAACAAACCTGTGTGAATTTCTTTTTCCTGAATTCAAATTTTACAACTTGCCTCTACTACAGATACTGCAATACAGATTAACCAGAAGGTAGAAAACAAATTTCTTCTTTCTTAAGACTTCCATTCCTCCGCAGCAATCAAACATCAAAGTTAATCCATATCTTTGTAATGGACTCCAAACATACAAGTCCTCCTCAAAAACGTTGCCCATTTTCCAATGTTTCACACCACAAACATCTCCTATAACCTAGAAGACTATTTAATCTTTCACAAGAGAAAGCAACAGCCAGGGCTTAAGGCATGGGAAAGCAACAAAAAGAAAAGGCTATAGAAAAAATAATGAGAAATAGCTGACAGCATGACAGATAGAGCAGTCACATCTGAAAATATTGACTATTCTGTAATTTCCTAAAACAAACTAAACGAATTGTACTTCTACAATTGTATTTCAAATGTGCTTACTGATTTTAGTTCCACAGCTTGTTTCCACGGCATCCAAACCCTCTCCACTAACTTACAAACTAAATTACAAAACTCCGAATTTAGATGGTTTTAGGCTCTTCTCACACTGTGGCACATACAAGATGAGCAGAAGCTGTATTGGCTCTTTACTAAAAATGCTGGGAGATGGACCGCGCACTCCACAACTGCACAACACCGTTTCTGACCCCATTTTCCTTTGTCTGGCTTGTCCCACCACTTTTTCCTCCATAATACGCTCTAACTTTAAGATTTTAACTTAAGTGCTCAGAATCCTGCTCTGGACCTATATACCTGTGATAGCAGAAACATGGGCTCTCAGTTTCAGGTGTTCTGAATCCCACTTACTCTGAACGTCTCAAGTAGACAAAGAAATTCCTATTTCTCCCTTTCTTTCTGTAGATTTCCTCCTCTTCGTTTCCTTTCCTTACCTCATCAAGGTGAAAAACAATCTATAAACAGGAGTGTATGCAAAGGGAGTATCAGCAGAAACATTTCTTCAGCTGTCTATGCCTTACACGAGGTTTTTGTCTGTGCCATGGAATCGGAGTAGCACCAGTGCACTTCCTTTCTCTTTCCAAGAATAGGTTTATGAAATTAAGTGACTGATAACACACCAACTACGGGAGAATTCGGAGAGAAAAGGAATCTCCCCGTTCCAAGGTAATGTGTTTGGCAGCTTTCTGCAGAACTGAAAAAGGCTAGACCATCCGTTTCACTACAGTTTGCCAAGATAAAGATCATACACTATAGTGCTGTTCCTGTGGCACATACTTCACATCAGGTTGTGTATATCTACATGAAATTTTGTGGCCTCTACTTACAAGTACAGAAGATGCCTATCTTCTGTGTCAGTAACTGCTTTGGCTCAAGCACGCTGCGTAAAACCAAAGAGCTCTTACCAATTTCCTCAGGAAGGTGTGTGAGAAGATTCTCTCCAAGCCCAAGGTGCGTCAGATTGGTAAGGTGACCGATACCTCTGGGAAGGGTGGTCAACTGATTATTAGTCAGAACCAATTTCTAAAGGGAAAAAACACATTTTAAAAAGTTAACTTAATTACTTTTGCTTTGAATGACAGCAAGTAACAAGATGCATAGCTGATAAATTGACAGGTTCTACTCATTTGAACAACATTTGAACAACAAAACACATTTGAACAACAAAATTTCTATGCATTTGAACAAAATTTCTACCCTTAAATGACATTTCAGACCTCTATTAAGCACCACTAAGCATTAAAAGAGTGCATAGTAAAATACATGCCTAAATGTAACAACTTTAACGAACACGACAAATCAGAGGCTATTCCTGTGGCACTCACATTAGAACAGTTAATATAAAACAAACGGATTTTGAAGAGTTTAACTGATAAATCTGGGTAAGAATTAGTGGGGACAGACAGTGGATGAAGTTGCACAAGATTCTTGACTTGCGGTTCTATGTCCAGTCCCAAATAGTTTTTCCCTCATCTTACTAGCTGTAATTAAATCAGCATGATGTAAATAAAGGCCACGAGATGTTTATCTCGGCCCGTTATTGTTTCACCTGCAGATCCTTGAGGTAAGCTATTTCATTTGGCAAGGATTCCAGTTTGTTTTCCTCTAGATCTAGCTCTCGGAGTTTCCGTAGATTTCCAATTCCATGGGGAAGTTTCTTTAGTAGATTGTTTGACAAGATAAGAACCTAAAAAATAAAAAAAACAATCCACACAGAATTTCAGCAACACAATTAGTAAATAATGAAATAATGATTAAGACAGGATCTTTTTATATTTTCCAGTAATGAAGTCCAAGATTAACCTACATTCAAGTTACAGAAGCAAACTGAAAATATTTTAAGAAATTTGTTTAAATTGTTGATCATTGATTCGAAGTCTTCAATGATACAAATGCATAGATTTAGGATGGAATTGTTTCAACTATTACTTTACATAATAAATGCAGAGCAAAACCAAAGAACATCTTATTTCTTCAAATGACCAAAGAAAAAGTTTTTCCTGGACTTCTCTATCACTTTGTTATCTTTCCTTATAGCTATCCCGTAACCATGTTTTACATTATTTGCTGTGCTTGTCAAGCCCTCTTTAAAAAGCTTAATACTTTCTCTTCTCCCTGTGTCCCACTGGTCAGGAGCAGCAGCAAGGAAACGCACAGATCAGAGCACCTCTGATCTAAGCAGAACACTGCATAGACACCCACTGGCTTTTCAAAGAGGTCTCTTATCACACACTCGCCCCTACCAGTGTGTTAACCCCTTGGTTTTCCTCCTCCTTTTTAAGCTGAATTATAGATATACTAGGTTCTAGAAAAGTGTCCTTATTTGCAAGGTCGGTTAACAGTTACTCGTTACACCACCAGCACGTTAACGAGGGTATACCCTTTTCCCCCACAGAAGCCTAGCAGTCCTTAGAAGCAATCAAGCCTCCTAACAACACAGCGTAAGGTAATTAATTACTGTTAAACAATGCTGTTATCTGGTCATTTAACAAGGCAGATTGAAACACAAGGATGTGAAGAAGCCCCCAGCGTGGACCCTCGTCCTAACCACACACAGCTCCCTGCTAAGCCAGCCCAGGTTTAACGTGGAGACAGCGCAGGCAGGAACGGAATAGAAAACAAGGCTAAAGATGGAAGTGAAAATCAAAATCAGTAAAAGCCAACAATTCAGCATTAGCAAATGCAGTATTTCAGTGGCCTTCCTTCATGTGCTACCATACGCACAGAACGATAAGAATAGTAACGTTTTAATCGTGCACCAAGAAACAAAGGCAGGAACAGAAGATACTACCTACATGCAATGCAGCTGACCTAGTGCTGCTGTGGGAACCTTCCCTTTTGTGTAAACACTGCCCAAATGGTTCTTTGTATTTGATTCCTGAATTACAGAGAAAAACAGTGCTAACGGGTCTGCAGACTGTGCAGCTCTCCAGCTTCGGCAGGCCACCGGCAAATCCAGTTGTTAGAGGTCACTAACTTCCCAGTCACATCACTCACAGCCTTAACTTAAGGGAACTGAGCCACTAAATACCTACCACTGTGCCATATCATTTTTGCCCCAAACTACAGGAATTATTAATTCATCACAGCAGCAGTCACACTGGAAATTTGCAATTTCAAATATGCTCTTTGTTACTGTGCTTCAACAGACTTTTACCAGCAAAACCAGAGAGGCTACAAAGTCCCCTCAACTGCCCAGACAAGCACCTCTACCTTTATGTCCCTCCAAGGCAATTAAGTTTGTCTCCGCTGATGGTACCTTGGGAAACAGGACCAGGGGACACAACAGGTTTAGTTCACCGTTTCAACCTCCCAGTTCTTCCCCCTCAAAGGCTGAGAATTCCCACCTGGCTGCCTATAAGGTTCACAGTATTACATTCCAGCCACCTCTGGCTTTAACCATTCAATGACTTTTTTTTGCTGTTTCCATGCTGGTCTCTCCAGAAATCGAACTGAGTTCAGTGCCATTTCAGTTAAAACAGTAACTTTCTGTTGAGAAAAACTTTATTTCTGAGTAGTTAAAAATATGTATGTACTTAACTGTGCATGAACATTCATCTAGAGCCTAAACATTCAAAAAGCAGTTGAAAACAACCATAAAAAGATGCAACACATCTTTTTAAATAGCACACACACATATATTTATTTGGTTTTATTTGACTCAAAAATAAAATTACTTAAACCTGAAGGAGAAAATGCCTATTGGCAGTGAGTCACTTAGCTGTTCACTTATACTCTTCTCACCTCAAGAGAAACAAGCCCAGATACATCCTCAGGGATTTTTGTGAGCTGATTAGTCGCTAAGTTCAGTTCTACCATACTAGTCCAAGTCCCGAAGTCCAAGGGGAGAGAGGTCAGCTGATTGTCCTGTGATTTAACATATCAAACATTTAGGGTCTGCGCTTGAAGTCAGCAAGAAGTCGGCAAGGCATCCCAGAGATAACACAAACTGCTTACAAAACACTTCAAAACAAAGTAGTAGATAATATTTGTCCAATTATCAATATTTGATTCTTTTGATTTGTTTTTACACTCCTCACAACATAATAAGCAGTCCCAACCTGGAGTTACAGAATTGACTCTGTGTTACTAATATGAATTGAAGTGGAAAATTTAGAAGTACGTAATTCTCAAGATTTCACACATCCATGTAGTTAAAACATTTATTAAAAAAACACCAAACACACCACAAAGGAAATATAGCTTAATGGCTCAGAGTGAAAGCATCTGAAATTAATCTGAACATCTTACTGCTCAAAATGTAGCTACAAAATTTGAGCTATACCAGGCATTTAAAAAAAAAAAAACTAAAAAAAAATAGGTCATACAAAGTCCTGGTAAACATGCAAAGTTATAAACAGGTATGTAATAAAATATGGTCCTAATGCAAACTGAGAATCTATTTGTGCCAAAAAATACTCTAAAACAGCAGCTCATCTTAGCTACTGCTTAAACGTTATCTTTTAAAATAATTTAAGAACTTGAAACAAACCCATTCACCGAAAAACATCTTCTCTTTTCCCTATTTCTCTTCACTCTAAGTGTACATAGCACAGACTTAAAGGTTATTTTCCTGTGCTCTACAGCTACTGCCAGAAGTCTCCAAACCTAGGTTTGAAAGAATCTATTTAAAAAAGATACTTTACATAATTCTGTTTATATCTTAAACTGTAACAGTAGAGGGGGAGGAAGAATGAGCTACTCTACATGCTTGTGTCCCATGTGAACATTCGAGGACTTTGCAACCAACTTTGTTTTCATTGTTCAAACTCGAGCAGATGTGACAAAAGCTTAACTAACAAAAATACAGACAAATCACTAACATCTTGATAGTACATTTTTAAACCAATACAGAATTGTTGCTATGTCTGACAGCAGCAATGTCACTTCACCGTGATAAATTCATTCCTTCTATCACTAAGTTTGCCAGAATTCACGGAGCAGCAAACAGTGCTCCTCATTGATTTTACACGCAGTAGCATGTTTCTGTGCCTCACCTTCATGTTCAGCTTACTTAACACTTTAGCTCTAGAGAAAATTCCAAAGGGGATTTTATTGATGCGGTTGTGCTCCATATTGAGAGAGTAGATTGTGGAGAACTGGGACGGGCCACCCACGGGATAGGACTGGAAGCAGTTCCTGGCCAGCGTTAAACTAGTCAGTTTGACAAGGCTGGATAAAAGACCCTGTAGAGAGAAAAAAACCACCCAGCAACTTAGGACAGATTTATATGAATACATCCCTTTTCCCTCATAGGTCTAGTTAGAAATGCTTCCCCCCCTCAAGTCTATCCCCTAAATAAGTCTTGCAACACACAAACCAGTGTTCAATTTGATAAAACGGCCATCAGCAACGATCTCTGCTCACAGTTGCCAGCCCTTACCTTGTTTCCCCCGTTTCTCCTCACATACTGCCAACTACAAAAGAAGCAAAAACTTAACACATTTAAAAGCACAAGTTGAGGAGATTTTGTGACCCTCTTCTCCTTCGAAAGGATTTATTTTTTTTAACAACACACCACTACGTCTTGGGCCACTCCGAAAAGCACAGGGGCATCGGCTGGCGGGCAGAGTCAGCAGCGTGTCCGTCCTGAGCAGCGGCCCCAGCTCCAGCCAGTGCCGCCCAACGGCAGCTCGCTCCATTCGGATGTCTGCTCGCCGCTGAGGGGGGCCCAAAGAAATAGCAACTGCACACACCATTTTTCAAACAGGCGTTTGATACTTCCAGTAAAAGTCTTGCGTAGTTTAATAAAGCCATCACATCTGGCAGAAGTTTCCTTTTAGGTGTAACAGTTTCAGGGAATACAAAAGGACAGAGAAAGAGAATGGGAAGAGAAGGGTTTGGAAATTCTGTTTTTATTCCCTCTCCGCCAGTCCTGTTTTCAAAATATTCCTAAATAGTTAGTACTCCACCTTTTTGTGTTTGCTGGGTTTGTGGTTTTGGTTTTTTTGTTGGGTTTCCCCCACCTTCTCCCCTTAAGAAATGAAAACCAAGAAGCCTGGAGTTAAACTGGATAGCAATAGTTGCCCATTGAATCCAGAGACTCACTTCACTTCGCAATCTAATTAGACTCTACAATCTCAGCAGCACTCAGAGCGCTCAGATCTCAGCGTTTACCTGTTAGTTACGTGCCAAGCACGTTGCTGGAACTGTAGGGATGAATAATGAGATCTAAATTACTGCTGAAGTGTCACCTTTGCTTATTACTATGCCAACTTGTATTCAGCCCTCTTTGCTTAAGTATTACAGAAATTGGAGATTTATGCATGGCATTACCTACAAAAATAATGCAACATCTGCAATCAGAAGTGAGCAGTAACAAGGTAATGACTCCAACCATATTCCTAATGTCAGTATTCCTGCATTGCAGTTTCAGTGCTATATTCACTGTAAAAGCTCTAAGAACGTGGCTTTGCTCTTTCACCAGGGAAGTTTGGACTGCTTTTCTAAATAGTTTAACAACATTACTGTAAGTAAAACAGGATTAAAGAGGGACTTGTCTACGTGTCACGGCTAAAACTTGAAGCAGTGAAATACAATCTGGGGGCATCTCGGCAAATATCAGTGAAGCAATTTTCCCCCTAAAGATAAAATAATGGATCTTCAAATCAGTATTAATCTAACCTAATCATTAACTAGTATAATCTTTGATTAGGAAATACTGCTTCTAGCTATACTTTAATTAACAGATATTCTTTGTCTAGGGTTAGCAGTCCCTGAGCTCTGTTACAAACACACTTTATTGCTTCAAATGCATCTTGGCATTTCAAAAAGCCATTTTTGAAGTCTGCTTCCATATAAAAAAAATATTAAAAATATGTTAGCTAATACTCTCTAATAGCCTAGAGTAATTAAACACATTTGAAGGGAAGCAAGAGAGCTTTGGCAGTACAAAGAGAACAAATGCTCTTATATCTATGAAAGTGCTGCCTTCTCCCAGCCCATCCTTTTAAGATAAAATATTTATTAGGCATTGTGTCAGCAGCTTCAGCTGTTTTGAAATTCTAAAGTTTCTTCTACAAATACAGTTCTTTGTATTACAGCACAGAATGTTTTACTTTAGAAAGATGACAGTAGAAACTATACACTCCTGCAAGGCAGCAGCTTAAGTGTTAATGTATTACTGGCAAATACACATGAAGTTGACAGCACAGTTTTGTATTATGACTGAACATATTTTAAAGCAAGTAATTATCCCTCCCATTAGCTTTTTGTAATTATACCGTAGCTGCTTTTATAATATGTCTGGGTGGGGTGGGCTAGCTTCGCTCTCATCTTAAAAGCTGCCTGGTGGCTTTCACTCAGTAGCATTTTCTTAAATGATACTTTTACCCAAACAGTTATTAAATTCGCTGTTTTCAGTCCATCCTTGCTGAGTTCAGAAATTGATCTGAAGGAAAGTAGTTACTGCATTTTGTTACTATGAGTACTTTGCCTAACTCCAACTGCACTTTGGGGTTTTCTTCTTCCATGCATAGTTTCCTATATACCTTAGACACATTTTAACTTATTTTATACTAGTAATTTATACAACTTGGGAGTGGGGATAACAGCTTTAGAAAGCAGTTTGGACCATTACTAAAACAGAACAGAATCTAAACTCTATGTGGTGTCCTGAAGCCTTCATCTCAAAATGTTTTAAAGCAATAGAAGAAACATCCAAAAAAGAATCAATCACGTAGGATTTTTTTTCTGCCATTGGAGCAATTCTGCCCAGGCACTAATGCTTCAAGTCAGTTTTCTCTAAATGTGTATTAACACCAAAAGTACGCAGCTGAGCAGCTCACACTCTGCTGCCCTGATCACCAGTCTCAAGAAATTAAGAAAATGAAAGAGACTGAAGGTATAACCCTGTAGTTCAAATATTTTCAAAGTCTGCAGGCATCAGAGCTGTATTTAAAAATGCTCTGTAACCAATTACTGTAGCTATCCAGGACTGTGAAACTTAAGTCCACAGGGCACATTTCAGACAACTCCAGGGTAGGAGTATACAAAAATGAACAGATGCACTGGGATCTTCTGCCTCTCCACCCCAGAGCTAGCAGAACACTCAGTTCAAGAAAGCGTGTTAACAGAAAAGACTGACAAGGCTGCTCCAGAACTCCTAACTCTGGATATTTTCCTTGGTTCCAAGCAAGAGAGACCAAGGTAAGACAATCAAGTGCAGCAGCTATGAAAACAAAAGCAAGAACACTGATTTCTCTTCCCCCTCACAGAGTCACTGGAAACTGAAAATGATGCAAACGCTTTATTTTTTGAACTGATGGCATTGAATGGCGTCGGTGAGTTGCCAGACGCTATCGCATTGGTGCCAACAGCACTCTTCCACATTAAGATGAGAATGATGAGCCCAAGTAGCTGTGACAACTTTTACCCACCCTCTTAAAGGTCATTCTTGCCTCAATTAGTTGGGGAAAGAAAGATCCCATTTTTCTACTTCTTCCCTACTTGTATGAAACAGAAGAGCTGAGAAGCTCTTGCCTGCCTTGACCTGTGGGAACCTGGACTCTTACGAATGTTCTCTAAGGAGACTCAGGACAGCAAATACAATCACATGTATTGTTCCCATTTTTGATTGGAGTTGTATGACATCAGTTCTATACTAGTTCAACACACCTAATATGTGCAGAACTGCAATATTTCACACGACACACAGAGATTAAAACAAAGGGTATTCCTCAGGGTTGTGTTGCAAGATGAAACAACTTCTTGTAATCCAATCCCTCTACAGAACACCCATGCCTTACAACAACATCGTCTCCCAAATCCAATCCCTTTAATTCTCACCTCTGGTAAAGTAGAAATGTTGTTGTTCTCCAGGTTCAGTTCATCGAGTTCACTGCATTTAGCTAGAGACTTCGGAATTGCTGACAGCCTATTGTACCTCAGGCCAAGACGACTTAGGCTGGACAGATTTCCTACAGGTAGCAAACAGTTATTAATATATTGTTAGATTAACGCAAAGGCACAGAACAAGGTTTAACTTCCGATTCTGCTGTTGTCTCACACTCTACACTTCAAACTTTTCATACGGTGAAATGGAACTACTACCCCAAACCAGGAGATACAGAGATTATAGTGCTTTCCAATGCTGAGCTCAACCATGCAGAAGTAGATTGTGCACATGAAACATTCTTCGTAATTTATGCATGACACAGTAAGCAAGGCTTATGTTATATTGTAGAAGTCCTTCTATCCTGATCTTCCTACCAACAAACTACTCTATCATTTTCCAGATGTCCCCAAAAATAACTTTTTGACATTACAGACAGCATCATTCAATGCCATGACTCATATTACCAGAACTTGGGCATTCATCACACAGCTCAGGCCGTGGCAAAACAAGTTCCTCTGCAGGGAAAAAACCCTTTACCATCCTCCAAGAGCAACAAAGTCTTTAAAAAGTGACAGGAAAGAAAAAAAAAAAAATCTCCAAACTTCCAAGTTTTCTGAATGATACTGAAGGCAAAGTCTGGAGAACGTCTGCAAAAGTCAGGACAACAGTGCATGTAAAATATTTCTGAGTATTTCCAGGCTCACAGTCCAAGTTGATATGTATAACTGTCGGGGGGGGGGAAATCTTGAGAACCTTGCAATTTAAAACTTTCCCATCTGAAACTCCCTTTAGCTCTGACTTTTACCGTCTAACAATTACTCAAGACCAAAATCAACCGCTTAATGATGTCTTTGAACTACACGGGGCTGAGGCATTAAGACCCTCCTGCAGGTAGTGAGATCTTGGACTTCACTGAAAAGTCAGCTGGCAAGCAGTACGAAGAACAGTGCTTAATCTTCTGGCTCATCCCTACAATCATAAAACGTGTCTGTGCACGTGAGTACATCGCACCAGTGATCAATCCGTTCCTTGCAAAACATTCATTATTTTACACTCATTTTTACAACCACTCATGGCACAACACATTTGTTCTGCAAACTGAAGTACCAGAAAGACAAGAAGCATAAGATTCAACAAAAAGCAACAAGAACCACCAGAAATAATTTTAAAATATTAACGGAGCTGAATATGTACAGTCTAACTACTCATTAAATGAAGGATATGTTAATGTCTACGCATACACACTTAAACAAAGGTTATTGGAACACAGCAAAGGAAGGAACAAATGTAATGATGACATGTACCTGAAAGCAAAGGATGAAACAAAATAAAAAGAAAGGAAGAATGGAAATTAATACAAATGCTACAATGGGATCTGGTTTGAGCAACCTGGTCTAGTGGAAGGTGTCCCTGCCCATGGCAGGGGGGTTGGAACTTTAAGGTCCCTTCCAACCCAAACCATTCTATGGTTCTATGATCTGCTAGACAGAGAAAGAGTCTCAAAGTGGCAAAATACCTCTTTCATGAACTTTTCAAAATATACTGCAACAACTTGGTCAAAATATACTGTAAGAATGATGCTACATCACTCAATATGGAAGTGTAGCTAATAAAAACTGGTAATTGGGAATATTGTATAATTCACTGTAGTTACTAAATTGGATATTCACAAGAGCAGTGAAAAAACCAAACAAACAAACAAAAATCCAACCAAACAAAAAAACTTATATAGACAAAAATTATGCAGGTCATATATCAAGAAAGAAAAGAAGATGAATTTTCAGTGCCATATCTGATATTTAGCTAAGAAGTTTAGCAACCAATTTCACTTAGTATTGTCAATAACGTAACAGAAGTTAAAACAACAGGTAGACACTCAGAGAGGCTTAATGAGTAGGATCTGCCAGTGGCATTTTTATTTAAACTTTAGAAGCGCTTTCTTTCTGAGCAAATACACAATTAGCTTTTGCAGAAGCAGCAAAGAAAGTCTTCCCTTAATCAAAAAAAGGCATTTAAAATTCAGGACTATTACTATTGCTCTCCAGTGCACAAATTTTCATCTTTTGAGGTTAAATTCCATAGGGTGCATATACACTGAAGAGAATAATTAAGACCTATCTTGAGCCTACAATCCACAAGTATAAAGATGCACATTTGTACATTACGTAGCTATTTCACACCGTATTTGGTGAGATCTGTCACTGCTGGCTGTATAGGAAACTGGCTTCACTTCACAAGATACACATCCTACCTCAAGGCACCAAGATCATTAGGATTTGCTATTCTAGGGATGGACAAAGCACATCCTGACTGCATTTCTCTGATTTACTTAATGCTTTACTAACAAAATTAATTACAAACTTTACACAAAGTAAGATACCAATCTACTGTTCTTTTTCAGTACTTAAACCTTGAGCTAGATGCTGATCTGGATTTTTCAGGCAAACTGGACAAACAGGCAACGGCCCTAGCAGACAGCAGGATGCCATCTGTTGCTTAGCGATACAATGCACTGTAACGGGTACAAGTTATTCCTGGGAGATTCCGATTGGACACAAGAGGAACATTTTTCATAATGAGATCAGCCATTGGCATAATCTCCCCAGGAAATGGTGGACTCCCCAGCATTAGACACTTTTAAGATTCAGGCGGACAGGGTGCTGGGCCATCTTGTCTAGACCCTGCTTTTGCCAAGAAAGTTTGGGCCAGACGATCCTTGAGGTTCCTTCCAACCCAGTATTCTGTGACTGTACGAACATCACTATGCCAATTCCCAGACTGTGAACACAGGTTGTATGTATTCTCTTTCCACCACCCAAATGGCATTTCAGAAAAATGAAACAAGGCAGTCAGAGTCAAACTGTAGCACAATTTTCCAGGAGAGAATGACACACGTTGGCTATTCCCGTGGCGTTATCAGAAAGGAAGCATAAACAGCAGCTCTCAATAATTTTTTTTATGCTAAGTAGCATTTCTCAATTAAACTTTTATCACTGTTTCTCTCCTAGTAATCTTTCTCCTCCACGGGAAAGGCATGCACAGGCGTAACAGAACACACAACCCACACGTACCACGTTCTGTGACTGTTTCACGCACCGTGGCACTAAATACAGTTATTCCCCAGAACAAAAGCAGCAAGATTTCAGCTGAAGCTTCATCAGTAGCACCTCCTCCCACTGCTCCCGGAAGGGCTGTCCTGCACCCTGCTGATACAGGCGGTATGGGCCAATTATATATATTTATAGCCAATTTATAGCCATTTCTGTCACTGAGACTCTGGTATCTTTTCATCCCCAGAGTTCATATTCACACCTCATTGTGAACGCACTGCAGTGAGAAACCCTAGCAGTTTTTATCCTCACGCGCTGCACGAGCCAGACCTCAGTCTCTTCTTCACAAGAAAGGATGTCACAGCTCTTCCCTCTGCTCAGTGTGCTAAAACTTACCTACCCCCTCGCCCAGCACTGTATGCTCAGCACAGTGACGTTAATATTTGCCTTCATGGACCACGGGCCAACCACCAGGCTGCTGGCTAACACAATCAGACCTCCCTGCCAGCTCTCAGACCACCAAGGGACCAACTCCTGGTCATAACAGAAACTGCTACAAGTTGCTGCACCCATAGCACAAACAAGTGTGAACCCATTTACAGGTCCCTGAGCTCAGGATTACATGGCTGATACTCATATTCAGAGCTGCTTTACAGTGCCTGCACTCATCTCCATCCTCCCCAGTTCAGCTACTGGTGCCTGAGATGAAACATGACATGCTGTCAGGTTAAGTCTAAGAAATAAGGTGCGGAAGCTAACAACTGATGATAGTCGACTCAGTCATCAGGATGACTTTCGGTTGTACTTTTGTCACTGAAACCATATCTCAGCAGTTCCTCTAAACCAGCCCCTCACAGGTGGAGTGACTCAGAAAAGGCAGCACTAGATGTGCACAAATGGGAACAGCGTGATAACCAAAACTGAAAAGCAGCTACTAGCAGACAAAGCAACAAATAAAACCTTTCTGACTTGCTTTTTAAGGAAGCCCATTACAAAAACCACTTGTAAACTCAACTGCCCCATCCACTGGTACATCCAAAAATACAATACCGAAGCCTGACTAAGCCGTTAGCTTATGCCAGGCCTAAGAAAGTCACTGCAAAACTGTTTAAGTCCAACTTCTGGCTTGAACATTCACTCTGGGGAATCAGACTTCACACAGGCACCTTGTTTCGGGTCCATTTTCTCACCAGCAAAGTGTACTAATGCCCACCAGTGGGTTCCACTTTGCCCAGCTCGCAGGCTGAAGGACTGGAAGTGCTGAATTCATAATCACTTCACTGGAGTGACTGCACATCTCTCTCAAGGTTGGCCGTTTTGTTTACACAGAAATGCATTAAAAATACTCGGAAGCATGCAAATCCAGAAACATTAAATTAAACCCTGTTAGTATAAAAGGGACTCTAAATAGATGGTTTAAATTAAAGTATTTCTTAAAGGTAGCTCAAAAATATTAGTGAAAGAAAAAACAGGTGTTTGCCAATCCCAAAACAAAGGAAGGCTGGAAACAAAGTAGGAAACCATGCTTTAAAAAAGCACACTTTTTAGAAAGACCACCTGAAGTGGCTCTCCAAGTAGGAGCAATAAATCTTCCTTGAATATTTCAAAATCAAGACAAACAGGATCTGCTATGTTGAGTAATATAAAGAAATCCATATTCTTAATTCAAAGTTTCACCAGTGCTTTCTACAGGGAGTGACAAATGCCCTCTTCTTCTGAGATTCACCACGCCTCTTCCTTTCCCTCATTAGCCAAAATAACCCTTCAAATTCCCTATCCTTAGATAGTATAGTGGTCATTACTTGGTGTGAAATGTTACTGCATCATTACTAAAAGATGGAATAATTAGTCTGTTTTATATAACATAGTTCATCAAGCTAGTTTGCTTTCAGGATCAGCTGCTTTCTCCTAAATAAATCAGAAGCATCAGATCAATTCAAAATCTGTTCACTAGAGAAAACTCTCCTGTAGATAAAGCTAAAAACACAAATTGGACTAACGAGAGCTCTGCACATCAAATCCCTTAAGACTGTAATCAGAAATATACATGAGCCTCAGCGCACAATGGATAATTGCAAGAAATTGCTATAAACAA
This sequence comes from Eurypyga helias, assembly GCF_000690775.1. Lineage (NCBI taxonomy): Eukaryota > Metazoa > Chordata > Aves > Eurypygiformes > Eurypygidae > Eurypyga > Eurypyga helias. The sequence continues at coordinate 48,369 of NW_010240889.1, read as the reverse complement.
CATGGCACTAGTAACTATTTCTGATGGTCCAACTTCTCTAAGTATTCTCAGATTTTGATTTGACTACACTTTGCACACAGTGAGCAGGCACCTACTGAAGAACATGATTTACATGACCACACATTATTTCATAGAGTGCAGTTCACTTAATTCACTAATGGGTTTTCTTCTAAGAAAGATAAATTGCTGGTTTTCATACAAAAGGTACCAGATGTCATTTTTAACAAAGAGAAAGCAAGAGGTACATACAAAATTAATATAAATGTTTTAAAAAAATTCATACTTGACGTCACTTTAAAAAAAATACATGGATTAAGCTTAATACCATATCACATTAATCTTGTAGTAAGAACAGCAAAGATGACAATATGGGGGGGAAAAAGCCAAAAGATGTTCAAGGAGTGTGTTACAATGCAGACAGGACCTAAGGGCCTTCAAAGAGTTGAAAACTGTATAGGAGAGACCAGACAAGCTAGAGGTGGCCAGAGATTTAACATGGCATTCACAAATTCCAGCAGCGCTCCTAGCCTGAGATAGCCTAAGTCAGAAGCTGCCTGTATCACACTTTGTGCTTATTACATATTAGTTTTTCCAGATGTCGACCACACTCTGTGACAACTGAACAGTTCCACAGATTTTTAGGTGAAAGGAGCCGTTGACATGTTTAATCTAATCTCTTGTCAGAAAGCAAACCATTTCCCCCGATAGCTGCAGAGTAAAACGAAAGGCTTCAGATAAACCATTTTAACCGTCCGTTGCATTCCACAAGCAAAGACGATGTCTGCCAACGTCCAACACTGTGACAGCACACAGTGACTGCTCCGGCAGGGCGTCCTGAAGATGCTTTCAGCGAGCATGTTGCAGAGGAAAACAGAACAAAATCCCATAGTCATTACTCATCTGATCTGAGGGCAACTCCTGCCTAAAGCAAAGCCTATGGACTGGTATGAATGTGAACTCGTATCCCCAGTCAGTCACCTGAGAGGGGTCAAATCCTTTCTACCATCTGTAGGGCTGGAACATCCCTAGTGTTTAATATCCTCTGGCTAAAGGCTGATGTTAAAGAAGATTGGGAATGGGAGGGCAACCACTCAGGAAAACTGTAGAAGAGAATCCCTCTTGATCATTCTACCAACTACCAAAGCCAAAGCATGAAGGGCTGGAGCCCCTCTGCTATGGGGACAGGCTGAGAGAGTTGGGCTTGTTCAGCCTGGAGAAGAGAAGGCTCCGGGGAGACCTTATTGCAGCCTTCCAGTGCCTGAAGGGGCTACAAGGAAGCTGGGGGGGACTTTTTACAAGGGCCTGTAGTGACAGGACAAGGGGGAACGGGTTTAAATTGAAAGTGGGGAGGTTTAGAGTAGATATCAGGAAGAAGTTCTTCACAGAGAGGGTAGTGAGGCACTGGGACAGGTTGCCCAGGGAAGCTGTGGATGCCCCCTCCCTGGAAGCGTTCAAGGCCAGGCTGGACGAGATTTTGAGCAACCTGGTCTAGTGGAAGTTGTCCCCGCCCATGGCAGGGTGGCTGGAACTCGATGGTCTTTAAGGTCCCTTCCAACCCAAACGATTCTGTGATTCTGTGAAATATGATTATGCTCTTCCAAATACAAAGGTATAGTTGAACACAACATAAAGCTTGACTTACGAACTCCGGATTTTACTGGTTTAGCAGTAGGAGGCAGATTCAGACTCGCAAAGACAGCAGGGTCCATCATTTTTTGTCCTGCTCAACCCAAAGTGAGCAATCCAATCCTCCTTACACAAAGTCTAGGAATTCTCCTAAAATATGTTATCTATTAGAAAGCTATTTAACATAAATTTAAAATTAATCTCTACCACGCTTACTGGTTTAAATGCCTTCTGAAGAGAGCAAAGAGATTCCTCTTTATTTTCAGCCTAAAAGCATCAACCAGAGATGTCTTCCCTCATTATTTCAAGATTAAGGCTGAACCCGACCATGTCAGCCAGCAGTTATTTGTTTTTCAACGCTGATTCAAGATCATAATCACTGCAGACTGCATAGGTGTGAAAGACGCACACAAGATGCTGGCAAAACTTGAGTGACAGAGGCTCAAGTATCAGACCTGCACCACACACACCATCTGCTTCATGCTAGGGAGCACAGACTCTTAGCAACATGCTTCTGGAACTGTCTAAGCAATGAAAATTCAACTTCATTTAACATGCGTTCATCAAAACACATGTAACCAACAGACCTGCTTGTCTCGATTCTGATGCGTTCCTTGGAATCACTCTTGCCTCATGCCGGCTTCTTACGTAAAGAAAGTAAGATTATGGGCTTGTTTCTTGCTGCAATATACAAATCATCCTGAAAATGCTGAGCTGCAGTTCTAATATAGATATATACATACTGGTCTCTGCATGTAATTACTGTGCGATGGTACGTATGTTCACTAAAATAAACTGTCAGCATCCTAGTCTTACCAGGAAGAATATCCAACCAAAACAGAAATTAAACAATATTTTCATAAATACACATCAAATCAATAAACTTGGAATTAATAAGCCAATAGAAGCTATCCTAACCTTTTCTGTTAACTATGTCAGGCTTGCATTGGAGATCTATTTATTAAAACAAAGGAAGTTATAATTAGTTGAAAGCAATGCAAAAACACTTGACATTGCAACAGTTAAAAGCAACAGTCGGGACTTATTTTGGGCTATCAGTGACAGCGTTGCATTTTACTCAATTCATACTTCATCCAGTAACACAAAGCTACTGAAATTTAGTTCATTTAATTTTTCACTGGTAGTCTTATTTCATACAGTCCTTTTCAACCGACTATTAACAACCTTTCTGTGAAATTAAAGATTTATATAAATGTAAATTACACTGTAGGAACAGTTTACACCTAACTGGCAATACAGAAAAAAAAACATTAACCTTTCCTAAGTGATAGATGTGTTTAATTTTTTAAGTCTGGCCTACCATATAAATACATAAAATGTATCGTACAGGAATACGTTTATAAATTTTAGCTAATTAGGGAATGTGAGAATTACTGTATGGTGATCAGAGATCCACCGAGTATATTCTCTCTGGAAAAAAGTGCCCAACAGCAGATACCAAAAGAAGAACCTGAGAAAGGGGACAGCACACTCTGAAACTTCCAAGAGCTGGAGGAGATCCAACATGTGGCTCAGTGACTTCCTGAATTTAGCAGCAACTGATAGATTTTTCTCCTGCATTATAGTCACGTCGCCCTGTGAGCTTTTAGCATCTACAGCAACCTGCGAGAACAACGAGACCCAAGTGCTCCCTGCCCACCGCGTGCAGCACAGTCTGCTTGTTACTGGGTTGAGGTTGACACCTCACAGCTTTGCTTCATCCCTCCTGCGGTGCATTGGAAGGCGCACTGAGCGGTCACTTCCCACTCCCCCTCTCCTGCACTCACCGATCTCACTGCTTTACAGTTACTAAGTCTAGAATTGAAGCCAACAAGAACCAGAAGCTTCGTTCCCTTTATGAGACCACCATGAATCATAGAGTCACAGAATGGTTTGGGTTGGAAGGGACCTTAAAGATCATTTAGTTCCAACCCCCCTGCCATGGGCAGGGACACCTTCCACTAGACCAGGTTGCTCCAAGCCTCATCCAGCCTGGCCTTGAACACTTCCAGGGATGGGGCATCCACAGCTTCTCTGGGCAACCTGTACTAGCAAAGGCTTATAATAGCCCAAAAACAAAAATAAGGGAGTGGGATCCACTGCTTTCCACTGTGATTGCCCAGTACTAGCAGAAACTAATTAAAAATGTTTCATTACCAGCACAGTCCACAAACAAAACCTTAGACACTGATCAGATCTCCCAGTGCGAGCCTCTGGAAATGGGCTCAATCCTGCGAAGTACTGACTGCTCATGGACCAAAGCACTAGGTCTTGTGCTTGCATTTTAAGAATATGAATATTGCCGTCCCAGCTGGAGCAGGAGCCTTTGCATTTTGCTCCAGAGTGGCGAGTGACTGGTACCATCAAACCCATCAGTCACTTACGAACCTCACCCTGGAGCACAGAGGGCTGCTGCTGGGTCTCATCAGGGCCAGCATGTGTCAGACGTTGCACAAGCAGCATTCTCCAGTTTTTGCTAACCCTGTTAAACTTAAAATACCATTTTAAAGGGGTTTCACTTTTCTACAGAAATCTCTTTACTAGGACTTCTAGGGAATTAAAGCTCCCAAGCATAATTTTATAATCTGAGCTGTACCAATTACACACGCTCAGTTCTGTTCATGATGCTTCACGCTTATCAATGTTTTAAAAGCCCCGAAAGGTACACTGGGGCTAACTGGGGGTAGAAGCCTGGTTTGTAGGACAATTGCAACCAGAAAAAATGGCCAAGCTATTCTACATAATACTTGCTGTCATTAGAGCTGCGATTTCAGCTACTAAGCTTGCGTGTCTCAGTGAAGGGCAGGAGTAGAGCGCAGGGCTTAGAATATGGCTCTCGTTTTCCTAACCACCTCTTCGGAACAGTGCCACGGCAGTTTTTTTTGTCCCGTGACGGAATTTTTTGTGCTTTTAAAGCATCTTTTTGGAACATTTACAACTGACTATTCTTTTTCTTATTAAAATGTCTGTTGCCTTAAATGTCCATGAATATGGCACATTTGACTATAATCAAACTGCATACATAAACACACAAAACTGGAAAATTACAAAACAGATGAAGAATCTGATCCCTTTTTTAAAGCTGTAATTCTCCTTCATTTGAATTTCTGTTTCTCAAAGAAGTGTTTCTGTGTTTTTAAATAAGAAATTGTGAACACATTTATAAAGAATGCTAAAAGTTCAAAGAGGGAACATTCACAATGTGGTATTTGCAGCACAAAATCTTCTAAGCTAGTTTGTAATCCAAAGAAACACTTTACTCCACCCAAATTTTGTTTTCTGTCTCAAAAGTCCAATTATTATTTTTAATATAAATGGCATGCTCTTCACCTTATTTTATATATCTTTTGGATATATTAGTGTGCCACCTAAGCATACAGAGATAAGACATAGTGTAAATAGATCACATTTCTCTCCTCACACCCCTTTTTTTGGAAGGGAGTGGGGTGGGAGGGGGGGTGGTGGTGTGGAGAAATCTGCAATTAAAACACCAAGCAGCTAAGAGCCCACTATGATTTTGATTCTAGACTTGAGACTCTTGGAATGTGCTAAGCTGTTCCACAAAGCTCATTTTTCTTACAGGAAGTGATCTCATATACAAAGTACTTTACAATTTTCAATCAACAGAAATACAGATATGAATGTATTAAGCCAGTATCTGTAAAGCAAGACATTAGGTCACTTCCTGACAACTAATATCTAAAAATCGACATTTGTTACTGCATGAAAGCAAGCTTATAAAGCGTTACTTGAAACAAGAACTTTGTATTTTTACAGAGTGGGTATATTGGCTCTGCTACCTCTGCAATCACTGCTGATGCATAATCCCTTCCCTGCCACTCCCCTGCGTGTCAGCCTCCAACATCCCTTCCTCACAGCTCCGGCTTGTTTCAGTACTGTTGGTTAGAAAACAAGCTTTCTTCCTTTTTTTTTTTCTTTTTATTTGGCAGATCCAGAAATATTCTTGTTGTAAGACCAAAACTTGGTAAGATAGTCCAGCAGTGAATTTAAGAAGCATTTTGCAAAGTTTTTTTTGGGGGGAGGAGGGAAGGGGTCCTTTGTGAGGCAAGGGAGAAATAAAAAAGGAAGGGGGCTGTTTGTTTTTCAAACAAAAAACATCCCTCTCAAGAAAAACAACAGGCTTCCATCAAAAGGGTGTCGGTGCGGGAGGGGGGGGACATATCTGGCAGTAATGGAAAGTCTGTTCCCCAACAGGAGGCTCATAGTACGTTAAATATTTATAATGAGCAAAGTGCTTGGTCTTTTTTGTACCCAGTCTGCAACCCCCAGCCCAGTCTGACTGGACTGGGGAATCATTAACAGCACACATGTATTGAGAGTACTGAAACCTGGCAGCGTGTAAATGTTCCAAGAAAAGCCAGCTGTGCCAAACACCAGGTAGACACCCACAAGTCGGGAAGAGACAGAAATGGGAGCGAGAGACGGAGAGGCTGGCAGGGCCGTCCCGCAGCCGTGCCAAGCAGCCAGGCACCATTTACTCACGGGGTTTTTCTCAGTGCTTGAAGTCTCTCGCTGAACAATCCTAACCACAAAGCAAGCTGCAATCGAAAAAAATCAAGCCACAACTTGCTTTAATGTTGAACCAAAACTGCGATGACTAAGAAATAAAGCCAATGTTGCTGAACTGGCTACAGCTGCCTTTTCTGTAACATGCAGAAATGTAGGTTGATCGTTATCATTTAAGCTGGAGTTGAAAATTCTTTCCTTAAGTATTAGATTCTGGCTGTTTGTGGACTATGTGTGGCACAAATGCCAGTTTCTGATACTAAGTTTTTACTCTAAGCATAAACGCTCAGCTACTACACATTGGTCAGTACAAACAACAGGTATTTTCCATTGGAGCAAAAACTGAACCAGTGCAAGGTTAAAGACACGACGGTGCACTGCTCTTACCATTATTCATCTGTCGTTGGTGGTTTGACGAGCTATATAGCATTGATATTCAGCTCAGATAAGCACATATAGAGACAGCTATATACATTTACAAATAAGTAACATCAAAACACTATAAAGATGATGCAAGGGAACAACAAAACAAAGAAAATAGGCGGAAAGCCAGTCCAACCAGGTACGAACCTGACTCAACACAAACCACCTGAGCTTACAGTAACTTTCTGAAGAAATAGAGGAGACCAAACTATCTTGATTGCATAGTCAGCAATTTCCTATCTATCAGAAACAACTTAACTGCCTAAGTAACTTTGTGCCTCTCTTACCCAAAGAGCTTTCCCTGTAAGCAGTCTTGCAGCACATTGCAAGATTTTTGTGGTTCCCAAGAAGCTCAGTGACTGCCAGTCCTAAACAACTCAGTAAACCGTACTACTATTCTGCACAAGGATCAACAATTGTGGCCTATAAGCCCAGACAATGGAAATCTCAGACTTGCTTAGAGAATTTTTCCCATAATTAAGCAGTTTATTCAGAGAACTCGCTTCCTAAATACGACATGTACACTACACATAAATTGTATTTAAAATAGCTTTCAATAAGATTGACAAAATAGCTACAAAAATAAAGGCTGTGCTTATTAACTGTGCAAGTTGGAAGCAAATTCCAGATGAACTGGGATCTCCAGATTTTAAAAATATCATCAATCCAGGAAGGAAGTTTAGCTCTTCATAAATGTAAACTCTGTTCAGGTCAAACTTTCTAAACAAAACCCCACAGTAGCTCCACACTCAAAAATTTACTGCTAGCAGCAAAGCAAGAGTGTTGTCAAGTGGTTCCTCACTTTTCTGCACATTCATTTCACTAAAGTACATTAATGAAAGGTTCAGTATTAAGTGATAACATTCATTCTTCCGAGTGTTCCGGTGACTTAAAATCACGATGGCCTTGCTTTTGTAATTTTAAATCACAGCATGCATCTTTTTCTGCCATCTGTTTAAAACTGATTTAATTAACTAGGAAAAGTCATATTTTGTTGTTACATCCTATATGACATTCTGAAACCAAAAAGGACACTCTTTATTTCAGTCTTATTCCCAATCTAAGTTGTAAATCCTCTGTATCCTATTGCATTGGAACATGGGCTTTGTGGGCTTGGAAGGTTTTTTAAGTCATTCTATGGAAAAGCATAAAATATAAATGTTTTAAATGAATTCTTTATCTTTTTAGTTCTATTTTTCTTTATCCAAAAGACATTAAAGCTATCTGCCAAAGTATTACACTTCAACTAAAAGTCTTTTAGCCTTTATATACTCAGTTTCATTCCAGAATGGGCAGACAAGCTGTAGATATTTAGACATAGCCACAGGACACCTTAAATCAAAGTTATAAAGAAAAAAAGATCCATCACTACAACTTTCATTCCTAGACATGGCTGCACTTTGCAGCACAGTTTGATTTAATGATATAATTCAGAAGGCTATAAGCTACATTTAAGGTAACACACACAGCTTGTTTTTAATCTCGAGCGTGAAGCTCCCTTATGCTGAACACCAGTTATTCTACAGTCACCAAACAAACACTCACTCTTTAATTTGTTCCTCTTACTTAACATTTTGAAATAGGGATTTGTTTTCTCTTCTTCCAGCCTCTTCACATACCTATAGTTTCTGGCAGGTCCAAGAGCTCATTGTGCTGCAAGTCAAGGTTGGTGATCTGCGTGCAGCTTCCAATCTCTTCTGGAAGGTGTTCAAGCTGATTGTGCGCTACATCCAGCGTTATGAGGTTACACAACTCACCTAAAAGCACACAAGAAAACCAATACATCAGGTTCTGTAATGTACAGCTCTAGACAGAGACTTCCACACGGATTAATAGAATCAAACAGATTTTGGGATAATCTGAAAAAAAGCTGTTGCTACCATAAAGTTATAACCCAAGGCATTACAAGGACTGTAATTTCATCAGTCAGGTCTACCACCTGATCAACATTTTTCTTAAAAACTCCGATAAAGTTTTTATGGATTCTCTAAAGAAATCTTATTTATTGATTGATTTCTTCTAGCAGTTCAAGTTGTGGAATACAAGTGCAAAAACCTGTACCTCACACTTCTTTCAGGCTGACCAGAAGTTTGAAACTTCACAGAGTAAGCGGATTGTATTGAATTTTGAGAAACTGAGATTTGTTTTTATACCATGAACTACTTTCAGACACAAAACCAACAATTAAGAGACATCAAAAAAACCTAGATAATCCACCCAAAATCCTGAGTGCTATTTTTAATCATTTTTAGTCATCACAAAAAAGGCCACGTAAGTAAGCTGAAAACCTATTTACACAGATTATTATATTTTACATGTGCAAGCAGAGATATAGCAAATAAAAGTGTAAGGTTTATCTGTTAAGCCTTAAAAAAGATTAGACTGGCTTAGAATTTAGAGCTACTTTACAGTGAACTGCTTTATTACTGACATTTACACATTAGTGTAGAAGTCCAGGTAGGCACAACTACCTACATATAGTAGTTTCACCTGTTTTAATGACAAATATAGTGTGTTCCAAGCAACAATGCAGGTGTATGCATTCACATTTTTTGTATCTAATGGAGGTGAAATTAATGCAAACAGCTTCAACTCTATCCAGTAAAGATGAGGTCACTGTGTATAAGAGCATGACTCAGCAGCAAATTTGGAAGAGTAGCAAATTCCTTTTGAGGAGTGAATTTCTATTTTTAAGCTTCCCTGTTGACTCTTTGACACAGTCCTTGAAGGATTTTCCCACAGGCCTCCAGGACTAGCTTGGTGTGCTGGTTTTAGTTAGACCTTGGGCAAGTTCTAGCATGTAGACTGTGTACCCATTAGATCAACACATAATCACAAATGGTGATTTTAAAAAATTGTAACATATTCATGTTCATTCAAACTCTGCATTGAGTTGCAGTTGTCACGTAGCTACAATACTTACTACATATCACAAAACAGTTGCGAAAGGCCAGTGGAAAAAAAAAAGCCAACCCAAATAGCTTCATTATTCTGTTTTTCTTAGACTGTTAACATATAACATAAGGATCTTATTTCCTGCGTTTATTAACTCAAATTGGGATGTTTTTCTAGAAACTAGTCAGATGGAAATGTAAAGGTGGTGCTTTAAACAGCTCCATCACTGTGTGTGTGGCCCCTCTGTTAAGTCAGCCTTCAAGTGTATTGCAGAGTCAATATTCAAAAATGTTGGATCCAGCACTGCATAAACCACACAATTCAATGGCATTAGTATGCAGAAGAAAGCAAATTTCAGAAAAAAATGAGCACGTTAATGTTCTGTGGTAGGAACGTCTTTGTTATTCATGAAGACAAGTGGGCAAAGCTAGAAGGCAATAGAAGGAGGAAGAAAAGCTTGAGGAAGACTTCAAAATCCCTCCCTTTAAACAAACAAAACCAAGAACCCCACAAAACTTTACGAAGATAACTCAAGAACCTTCACGCACTTTGGGCCAGTAGTTTTCACTTCATGAATGCTGTTTTCATTTGTTTTCACTTCGGACCTAAACCAATGATGTCAAGTTTGAAACATGGCATAAATTTCACTTCATCGCACTGATTTCTCATTTACTTGACTCTTCCCACTCTACATCTGCTGAAGCCAAAGAGAGACTTGGGGGTTTTGCAGCAACATTTGCGGCATTTCATTTTTGCACCTGCTGAAGACTTTGACAACAGAAGGGTACGTGTTTGAAACAAACATCTCACTAACTAATCTGGGGAGGGAAAAAAAGGCAACAGTGCCCATGTTCATTCAGCACATTAAGGGCAGGCTAACACTTTGGTTTGATTTGGACAGCCGCACTTAATATTGCTATATTAAAGATGCAGGCATTATTTTAAAAAGTGACACTGGTAAACATTTCATAAACATTTTTAGATGTTAAAATAGACTTAGGACTGCCCAACCTTAGACTTCAGAGCAGAAACCAAGTGAAAATTAAAGCCTTATCCTGAAGTACAGTGACTTAAGGAAAGCAATTTCAAGAGATACTATAATATTCAGCTTTTCGTTCCCATTGTTTGGTAAGGAATCTTACTCTTGGATACAATCATACTTATAGCTTGAAAGCATATCACCAAAATGTTACTTTTTTCCTTAAGGCCAGAAGAAGGGAGGGAATCTTTTCAATACTTGAACTTGGATTGCTGAGACACAACACAAGAGTGTGCAGGTCAACAAAAAGCACTCAAGGTACATTTCTCCTGTTCTCCATGACATATGGAAAAATTCTTACATCCAATATGCCTAACAGGGTGAAAAATGTTTAGGTGATGTGGTAGAGGCTTATCTCCACATGCAAAGGCACACAGAGGACAAGCAGTGGGTGGGAGAACCCAAAGTGTCATCGTGCTGTCTGTTCTGCATGCATGGAGGTCTGAGTACCAGCAATACCGCAGTTACCATGGCCAACACCACTGAAAACATCCTGGCATGTGGGACCAGAACCACCCTGGTCACAGGGAGTGCACTGCCACCAGGCCAGCAGCTGAAGAACAGGGGCAGCTCTTTCACCAGCTGATGGACAGCAGTGATTAACCCCGTGAATGAACACACTGTGCACTGCACTGATGCACAACAGCAGCTCTTTCAAAAGTTATGCCAGGATAAACACATGGCATAAACAATCCATACAACGAATAATGATCTGCAAGAACAAAGAGGCCAAACTTAAGGCCATCTGCACAATGCTTTTCCTACTAGCTGATGTAAAGCCAGCTTGTTTCAGTGATGGAAAGTGTCCGTATTGTCGGAGCAATGGCAACTGTACTGAAGGAACTGCTTCTCAAAAAAAGATGAAAATGAGTTGCATCAAGATACAACTGAAGTTTGGCATTTTTACTTGGTCAGGGTAAGAAGCATATGTCAAAGTTTAAAAGAAAGTTTTCCTAAATGAAAGATCTGCTTAGGTACAAAGAAAAATGGCTAATGACAGAGGAGTTTGTGATCCCATTCAAATTAAAAGAATCAACATTTGCTTTTTTCTGGTGTACTACGTAAACTTAGCTGAAACACATTCGTATCTTAATTTAACAGAAATACACCAGCCCAAATTCAGCCTTACCCAGAAAGCAGTTTACTAAAGAAAAACCCATTCCTGTTTACCACGTGGACAAGTCCAGCATCACTTCACGGAAGGACTATTCAAACACCCAAAATCACTGGAGTAAGGCAAGCACTACTTTAAGGAAATACTAATCACAGGAATAATGAACTACCTCTTTTTGCCAAAAGTAATGTCCAAAATACATAAATCTTAAGCTCACAGTAATGAATAAAGGATTCCCTATGGGCTCCTTAGAACTGCACTGAAGGGGCAAGCATCCTCAGGACAATTAGAAAATAAACAAAGAAGGTTCTGGGGTTTGGGTTTTTCTCTT
>NW_010240889.1:0-36383 GCF_000690775.1 Eurypyga helias | reverse complement strand
TCCCCCCCCCCCCCCCCCCCTTTTTTTTTTAAATACCATGTTGCACTGTAACTGCAAAGGAAAAAAGCAATTGAAGCTCGAAGTCTGCCAAGAAAGCAGACAGAAATTGCACGTACTAGCTGGTTTGACAGTAGAAGGAATGCCTGTATGAAATACATGAAGCAGTTTCTCTACAAAATAGACTTCACAAAATGGTTAGTTACACCCTATTATGTAGGCTTTTTAAAACTTTTATTTCCAAAGGTTCTGCAAGATATAAGTTTCAGACGATTCATATGCGTTTTTTAGATAAAATAGTTTGTACAGACTCCTAACCACCTTCCAGTTAAAAACACTCTTAAAAAATACAGCGAAGCATACATCTCAACAATACTTATAAAAGGTGGGGTGAGCAATCACCTCACTGTTGTTCTTATATGCACAGAGACTAAATGTTATAGTATGACAAAGCTAAATATACCTGCTAAAAAAACCAGCATTGTGAAATGACTAATATTTCCTGCATAATGAGCAGAATTATAGTCCCATTGCACGGCCAACCTTGAAAGCCTGTTACGACAAGAGGACCAAGTTACATGCCCTGACTTACATAATTCTGCAAATTCTTCTTGCCCACTTAAAAAAACAAAACGCAGCTTCATTAAAAAAATTATAAAAGAACATACAAATTAAAAGTAATATAGGGAAGGAGTATATAGGTCAATAGCAAAGAGGCTTCAGTGTCTCCTATCACTAATTCAGTCATGGGGAAACGCTCTTGGACGGCAAACACAATTTGTAATATAGCCTGTTTTCCACTGGATTAACTCCATGCCTGCCCATGCTTAAGCAGATTGAAAATTATGAAATCCTTCACAACATGACAAATCCTGAGCCAGATGACAGAGCAAGAGGATCAAGACTCTTTATGGAAAGTACAAGGAAGAGGAGAATGCAAATATTAGTGAGACTTCAGGCTGGTGTGTCAGAACACTGGTTGTAAGCTAATTTGTAAAGAATAATTATCTGAAATCAGCAATGCTGGGAACAAGTTACAAACAGTTCCCATAACCTTGGCAGTTACTCATCTTTCACTAGGTTCTCTGCTGGCAAAAAAAAAAAAAAAATTGTCTGTCTATAAAACTCTTTGGGATGTGTCCTGATTTTAGAAAAAAAAATTAAAACCAATTTTACAATTTCAGAATCTTTTCCCTCTCTGAGATTTGAGCACACCACTGTAACAGCCAGACTCAACTTTTTGCTCTGCATTGCCAACTGCCTAAAAGAACAGTTTAAGCAGTCAGAGCTATTTTGTATTATTACTGCACAACTCTACACTTACACAGAAGAGTTACTGAGTAAAAAGAATGCAATTTTAATATGGTCACAAGTGACTTATGTATCAAAGTTAAAATATTCATATAAATAATAAGCACAGTAAAATATTTAGAATTTGCAGAATGCAAAACAGGATCTAGTTATGTGAACCACTCAAACACGCAGAAGCTAGCTCAACTGAAAAGACTCAAAATCTAGTCTAAAACAAGCTTCAACAAGACAACAGCAAAACACTATTGTTTGTAACTGAAAGTAACAAATATAAATAAAATTAAAAACCTGTTCACACATTTTAAATGTGTGAAATGTAGAAGAAAGTCTTAACAAGGGCTCAAGACAGGATCTGAGATGAGCAGCAGAATAAACCAACAGGAACCTGAGGAACTGCCAAAAAAAGGTGAAGTGTTGCACCTAGTACGGAGTAACCCTGTAAAGCAGTACAGCCTTGCACCAGCTGGTGAGGCAACAGCTCTGCAGGGAAGGACCAGGGGGCCCTGGTGAAGCTGAACCTGGGGTCACATCTTGGATCCTGTCTGTTCTGAGTGTGGAACAAGCGTGCTCGCTCTCAAGTAAGAAAGGTTAACCACCTACCAGGTTGCATTAGCAAGGGCAGCCTGACGGAAGCAATTGTTTCCCATCTGTTCAGCCCTTGTGAAAGTATTCAAACAGTTAAAATAATTGCAGGATTGAGATTAAGAAAATAAAAAATCCCCTACCCAAACAAAAAAAAAAAATTTTTAAATAAATAAATAGATAAATAAACCCACACAAACAAAACAACAACAAAAAAAAGACCCAACCAAGCTGGACTTCTAACATGCTGTCAGTATTTACTGGGATTCCACTTGGGGCATCATCCCAATAAGCTCTGTAAGTAGATCAAAAAGGCAGGACTTCTTAATCATTATCTTAAAGCCAGTTTGAAGCAAACGTAATGAGGAAGAATTAGACTAGCTGACAAGACAAAACTGTGTCCCCACAAGAGGTTTCACAGGAATCAGAACTCACACACCAAAGCTGAAGCTGGCCAAAATCAAGTTCTTCACCCTCCCTGCTCAAGAAAGAAACCAGAACTGGATCAAATAAGGAGCCGTCTTCTCTGACTTTTAGGGAAGCAGCACACATACCAATGCCTGTATTTATTCCACTTCTGTTCACAACTTCATGCTTTCATCACATTCGAATACAAAAATATAGCAGTGTTCTCAACCACTGTGTCTGCAAGCCAACTGAGCCCAGGAACACAACTTGGTTTCCTTCAAAGGGCTGAAACAGAAGAAAGGGTTCTTGGATAGAAATAATGTGAAGAGATGTTGCTTTATATTGGCAGGTCTGCTAAAAAAGGGGGAAATGAAATTCAGAGCATCACTGAAAAGCTCTGCCACTAGCAAGTCATTTAATAAGGAGGCACTATATTCAGCATGGACTGAGTAGACCTGAACTAATGCAGCTGCACACATCTGGTTTGCTGTCTATGCGACTGAAAAGCAAACAGGTGCAAGTGTTATGAAAAAGAGTTTCAAAGTAGTGAAGAAACCACAAATGTTCTAAATATTGGGTAGATGGGGGAAGGGAAGAACAGAAGAGAGTCTCAGAGACATTCCAAGTCTGGTGTAGGCAGATTCCCTGAATTACAATCTAAAAATATTTCCCTTGCAGAACAGCCCTGACCAGATTCTCCATAGAATAAGAGTTGCATTCACAAACAGAAAACACAATATTTGGAGTCTTAAGAAACTTGCAGAAACTATGCAAATGCAATTTCAACCATGTTGACTATATTATTTGTATTTGAGCTGTGTGTACAAAAATATCCAAAACTGGTACAAGATGTAACCTCATCTTTGCAAAGAAAATATTATCAACTTGATGGCGAAAAACAATTCCTTCAACACAACATGGAGGAATGCAATAAAACTTTCCATACCAGAAATGCACAAGGCTTCCTTAAGTTACAGCCTGCAAACTGAAGCATTTGCTTGGCCTCATCCCAACACAGTTCCTCTGGTTTTCATCCTTCTCGTGCTGACCGTCTGACTCACCAAAGCGTTCGCATTCTTCCACTCTGATCTTCAACTTTTTGATCTCAATGGAATGGACAATTCACCAGATATGGCAATGAAGCTGGAGTCCACCTTGTGAACTCATTTCCACAATTATCCCTCCAGATTGTGTTTTGGCAAAGTTTCCACGCGGAAACCATTCCATTAACGTTTCATTTCACGGGTGCCACCAGAGATCAGCAGTTGAGTGAACAGGTAATTTCTGCTTTTGCACCCAGTGGGTACATATACTCAACATCTGTGTAACAGTGACCTTTTAATCCAGGGCTGAGCAGCAGTAGAAGTCTGCTGATTGATACTACATTATTCATGATAGCAGGGACAAGGGCTGAGTGAGATACTACAGAAAAAACTTGACAAGACTAAGTGCCTGGGCAGCCAAATGACAGGTGAAATTAGGCACATAAAATGTAAAGCAACACATATGGGGTTCCAGGGACCCATATCTAGCTTCACGCACAACGTAGTGGACCTCAACCAATCCATTAGCATCCACAAGCAAAATGTGGAGGAATAATATACAAGTCACACAGGATGACTGCTGACCACCTCTGCATGTGAGAACGAGAGTTCATCTCTCAAGAACAACCTTCAAGGCAAACTTGCAGACCTTGTCACGGATGCAAAGTGTTTACAGGAGTTTAAAGGAAGAAAATGTTCACATCCACAGAATAGGAGTCTACTGAGAATTACTAAAGAGACAACCTGCACCAGGCTGGGTCTGGGAAAGGAGTCGGGTTAAGCCTCATCTACACACTTACCCTGGTTTCATGCAGATGTTTGCTTAGGGCTACAGTTGGATGCAGGATACTGGGCAAGATGCATTCTGAAGATTTATCACCACCGCTGGGTAGGATCTAATTTATAAGAAAGACTAGGTTTACAAACAGCACCACAGAGTAGCTTTGCCACGAAGAAACTTGCATCAATGTTTTGATGCCACTATACATAAAAACAAACAATTGCTTCAGGAAGGTGGGGATGAGCTGATGCTACCAGGACTCCAATAAGCTACACAGGGTTTTGTGGAACAAGACATGGAAAGCAGGGGGAGAAGGAAGAAAAAGAAATTCTGAAAATATAATCTGATGCATTTTCAATGGCTCTCTGCAGACAGAATACTTCAAAACACTTGCAGTGCACTTCACATGCTCTTATACAACACGAGCAATCCTACCTGTGAGGTTTCCCAAGTGAGCTGCAGCGAACCAAGCCGATTTAACAGCTCAGCATGGGCAAAAGTAGCTGTCCTGCTCTCCCTGATCCAGTTCATGCTCTCCCACTCCTTCTCCTACACACCAGTTCCAGCCTTATCTGAAACTTCACCAATTTCAATTAAAGTAATAGACAAGACAAAGCAGCAAAACCATGAATGTTATTCTCTTAGTTACCGAGATAAATGAGCTCACCAAGGAACAGCTCAGATGAAGGAGGCAGAAGGGCTGAGCAGCTGGGAAACTGCAAGGAGGGGAGTGAATACTGCCCCTTTCAGCATCACGAAGCTATTGCCCATCGGCACAGCCAATTCACAAAAACTCCCCCTAATTCAGCTACTCTTGAACCCAGCTTTTAGCTAAACATGCAAAAAAAGGGGTTAAAAAACCACCTCAGAATACCTTCCCAGTTAAATGCATTCTGAAGTATTTTTAGATCTTATTCAAACAGACCTACTTATAATTGAAAATGCAACAATGCATATCAAGACCTCAGCTTACTATGCAGTCTATTAAAATCATCTAAATTGCACCGAAAATGTACAAGCAATATTCATGCCACTGGAAAAGTGTTAAGAGAAGTCCAATAAACGACTAGCTGCAATGACATGCTAGGTGCCAGGAGCCTGAATTTCCTGAATTACTAAAAGACCATCTTCTTCCAAAGCCCAGATAATATTTTCTTCATTTTTTGGTTTACTGAGTGAGTTCAGTTGAGGAAACTACTATTTAAAATTAAGAAGCTGTCTGAATATTGAAAAGACAGGAAAACTTACTGTGATCATCCTACTTATAATAAAGAAACTGGATGCAAGGGAACAAGAGGTACTGCATTCTGGAGAAAAAAAAAAAAAAAGACCAGGAACACACACATCTGTTTACTAACTATAGATAGTAACGCTTCCTCTTTCTCACTAACATGTTTGTTTTAAATGCAAAGCAACTTTTCCCCCAGTGTAGTCACCTCATTTAAGTTTGTGTTATTTAACTACTGAAGACAGTTTACAGCCCAAAGTGGAACCAAACTTTAGATTACTTCCCAGCAGCTTAGTGCTGCTAAATTCACCTCTTCTAGGTTTTCCTCAAGACAATACACACCGTAAGAGGTCAGTGGTTTTAAACCAGTTTCCAGGACAACTTAAAAATCTAATCCACAGTATGTTTTACCTTCACTCAGGCTCATAAGAAATGTTTTAGCCACAGTTTCAGGCTTCCCTAAAAGGAATGTATTTCTAACAAGTATTAATACTGTATGCTTGCACAGCGAGCAGCAGATGTTCCATATAAGCATTTCTAGAAACTTATTTTGAAATCACATGATCAGAAGCAAGGTTTCTACATATCATCTATCAAACTGGAGAGTAGCAATTCAAACTTTAAGATAGAAGAAATAACAAGGGGAGATCCTGACAACCTCACAGTCAACTAACACCGCACAAACCAACAGAATTTTCAGGCAAGATTAACAAAAGACATGGAAGTAAGTAGAAAACAGAGGCAAAAGACAGTGATTTGAAAAACTAGCAGTAAAATATTAAATTAGGTTGGCATAAAGAGTTACATTTTCTACAAAAATATGGAACATCTAGTTTATTTTATCTAGTCAACCTAGACTCCAAAGACGTCTGATGTAGTAGCATGTAGAAATAAATAGCAGACTCTGGTCACAAGTAGTAGAAGATGTCAAGATATCTGAGGAATTGGCTACAACTCACTATGAACATAACAGAACTGAAAATAAAATATGAGCTTGGGTGGAGGTTGCCTCTTCAAGACTCTTAAGAATCCACCTGAAGATCAATCTTGCAGTGTCTTCAGCAACAACTTAGTCAGAAAGCACAGATTTTCTAGCAAGTGCACATGTAAACCAGAAATAAAGTGTTTAAAGAAACAGAGAAATTCCATTGGAAAGTAAGAAATACATTTATCAGGAGTTCATTTTTCAGCTGTGTTTCCAATTCGAAACATTTAACCTCTGTACCAGAACGAAGATATGTGAAAGTGAGCGAGTAGAAATAAATTACAAAAGTGAAACTATCTTGCCTGGTTTTACTACTTGAAGAAAAAGGTTTTCAAATGCCAGCTCTGTATGCTTTGGCAGTTAAAATTATTTGTGTTACTTAAACTTATAAATCCTTTAATTATTTTATTTTTCAATTAATTCAAATCACAGGCAAGCTAGTCAGAGAAACTGAATAAAAATGGATGCTGCTGAACATAGTGATTTCCCTTTGAAATTCTTCATGTGGGTGACAGTTGTCTTGCATTTGTGCTTCTAAAATGCCTTCACAGCAAGGTGCTGACCCATACCAAGGAACATCAGCATTATCACAATACAAATAAAGGCACAACTAACTCTGGATACAAAGAGAGAAGTAATGTGGTTAATGTTCTCCTGACAGGATCTGATAAAGAACTGAGAACACTGCCAGTATGTGTATCAGGACAAGAATAAAAAACCACAAAAGAAGCAAGCAAATTGGATATTCCTTCATGATACATATATTTACTATATTTCTCTACAAAAGTGTCACACATGATCTCTTTCAAGACTGTTGTGAACAAACACACACAGAAATCATACACTTTAATGTAAACTTAGCCATAAGAATTCAACAAACAGAACAGTCGAGAAACAAAGAGTTTCCAGCAGCAACAACGTCGTCTACAGCATCAAACACCTAGAGTTTCTTGAGGGGAACACCAAACACTGGATGTAACACCTCACAAAGGTTTTTTTCTTCACGCACTGGCATTAATTTAAATTTATGCAGCACTATCCCCAGTTGAACCTGAGAAGCTGACTCTGCTGGGTTGCATTTAATAACTGATCCACAGAGCCAGGTAAAGCACTGACAATTGTGTGATAGAGCTCAACCAGCTAAAGCAGCCACTGTTGGACTTAAACTGAAGGGTCAAAATAGGTCAAAATTACAATTCCTTAGCTCTCCTAGGGGAAATTCCCAGGATTGCTGAGATGCTAGCGCCAACTCAAAAACCATGTTGATCAAAATACATACCACATTAACCACTTAATTTTTGCCTGGCAAAAAAGCGTGTCTGTGGAATATAGTGATATATCGTAGAATCCATTCCAGTATCTGCCACAGGAGGCCAAAGGCTAGGACCAACAACTGCCAGTCCGGACACTTCTTCACTCCTGTTACCAGGTACAGAAGCTGCGTGTGCCGGACATTGCTGCCAACATGATTAGCAATTCTAGACATGCCCAGGAGTTCCTGCCCTCAAGAACATGTTATCTCATGCATCTTTCATATCAAGGTGCAAGAGAGAGGCAAACACTGCTGGTCTGAAAAAGATCTATTAGGGATACAAACAAGATAATTTCCCAAGCTTTGTAAAATTAGCGAGCGGAGGGGCCAACTTCAGTAGCGCTTAACGTACTCGCAGACTGGCCTGGATAACAGTAAAGTCCCACACCAGCTTTTAAAAACAGGGCACAGGAATTACTACTCAGTCTTACAAAGGCTTTTACAGATTTTTTCTTCCACACTTGTTGAAAGTTGAAGATATTTCTTAACTGCATGAATTTTATGGTCCCCATCCACATAAAGGGACTAAGCTATGATTGTATTTTAAAAACTACTGATACATAAAAAAAATACACTGATAGAATCACAGAATTATTTGGGTTGGAAAAGACATTTAAGATCATCACGTCCAACCACTAACACAGCACTGCCAAATCCACCACTAAACCATGTCCCTGAGCATCTCATCTCATCTACACGTCTCAAATCCCTCCAGGGATGGTGACTCCACCACCTCACTGGACAGCCCCTTCCAATGCCCGACAACCCTTTCCAGGGAGACATTTTTCTTAATATCCAATCTATGCCTCCTCTGGCACAACTTGAGGGCGTTCCTCTTGTCCTCTTGTCCTATTGCTTGTCACTTGGGAGAAGACACCAACACCCCCCTTCTGCACCCTCCTTTCAGGGAGCTGTAGAGAGCAATAAGGTCTCCCCTGAGCCTCCTCTTCTCCAGGCTGCCAATTCCCTCAGCTGCTCCCCACAGGACTTGTGCTCCAGACCCCGCCCCAGCTCCGTTCCCTTCTCTGGACACGCTCCAGCCCCTCAGTGTCTGTCTTGCAGTGAGGGGCCCAGAACTGAACACCAATGATAGAATCTCCCTTTTATGAGGCACGTACATCATTAAAGTATCACTGGAGAACAGTGTGCTAGAGATGTTTTCCGTGAATCAGAACCAATTAGGAATAGCTTAGGAGTTGTTGATATAGAGCTACTTCAGCACATTTTTTGTAATAAACTACTTAATTTAATAAGCCCTTTTCGCACTATTTCACCACCTTTCAAACTTTTGTAACAACGTTTGGAAAAACAAACATTATTCATTAAAAAGTCGTAAGAATCCTCAGCCATACATACAACGTTTGATCACTTTATATCGAGTCCACGTATTAATGTATTCATGAACTGTACAAGGTAGAGGCTTTCACGAATCATTAACCTACATTATTAACTGTTATGGCATCCAACAGCATGCTCACGGTAGCAGCACATAGCTACCTATTCTATCTTGTATTACCATGGTCACACCCCTCTGTAACATGCCCATAATGTGTTTATAACTTGCAACGGTTCATAAATGATTTATAAAGAAATCTTAAAATGAAATATGCCCCTGTACCTTTTTTTTTTCCCCCAAACCATCTGGGCTCTGAAGACACAATATGTGAAAGCACAAGGCAAAGATGAAAACAAGATACTTCTGATTTTAAGATGACAGATGAAGGAAAAGGGCTTTTGTTGTTTCAGAAATATATCCAAGGTATTGATCACTCTCGATATAAGCCAACATTCTAACACTGATCATGAGCATAACTTTGTTAAGTTGTACACAGAGAAAGGTACCTGGAGAAGTGGCAGTTCACATCTATATGAAACTGAATTACAACATGAACATAAGCGTACACTTAAAACTTTCAATCAGTGTAATCGCTTACCAATCTCAGCAGGTAGTTGCTTGATTTTGTTCTCTCGTATGCTAAGCATGGTGAGTTTTAACAAGTTTTTGATATCCTTTTCCACAGTAGTTATACGATTAAAGCGTAGGTAAAGAGTGGCGAGAGAGCTTAGCCTGTACACCACCGAAGGGATTTCTCTAAGTTTGTTATGCCGCAGGTCAAGCATGCGCAGTTTCTTCAAGTTATCAAGAGAGTCAGGCAAACTGGTGAGCGAGTTTTCACTCAGGGCCAGTGTCATCAGGTTCACAAGACAGCCCACCTCAGCTGGTAGGGACTGCAGTTTGTTACTGTATAAATAAAGTTCTGTTAACTGCGTTAGCTCTTTGACAGCTGATGGAAGCATGTGTATAGACCTCTTGGACAAGTCCAAGCGCATAGAATTCTCTTCCCGGCATTTATTTAGCTCTTTGATCACTTCAGCATTGCTGGATTTTTTGCGGGTACCTGTGGCTGGATTAGGTCTTTTTATCGTATTGTCCACTGAAAAAGCTACCCCAGGCTGCGTGCTGCTGGAGTCCTTCTTTCCATCTTTGGCATCTTTCCCTTTGGTCTTAGGCTCCTTTTCTTTGCTGTCCTTCCCAAATCCTCCAGAGGCCTTGGCCTCCTTTTCCCTTTCTTTTGACGATGGGACTTTTGGATCCTTCTCTTTACAGTCTTTTTCTTTTCCTAGATTACTACTCATGGTGACTCAACGTTCAGCAAGCACCACATGAAAACCGTTCTGAAGTTCACAAGAACAATCCACTGCTGAGGCGACAAGGACCCTTAAAACACGCAAGCCTTGAACCAAGGGAGGAGCTTCGGAGGTGTGACACCCATTTGCTTACTCTTTCCTAATCCTGGTATCAGGAGATTCAGCTGTAGAGACGGAAGGTCAAATGCTCCGTATTAGTATTTCTGTAACACAGAGACAAGAGAAACCAAAGTTAGAGCTGAATGTTTCAACATCAAGACAGTGCTCTCTCAGGTTAATGATCCATCCTTCTATTCAACCCTCAATGAAGACCCAGTGCTAAACTAAAAATACTACACATATTGCTCAGAAGACCCACTGTGGTAGAAGTGCTATACTAATCAGTATACATGAGAAAAGAAAAATTACAACTCAAACATAATACTGGTTTCAGTGCTGTATTTCAGTCACTGTCCTATGTCTTAGCTAGTTCTTAGCATAATACCCTGGTCATCAACATGAATATTCTCTCCTCTCTCTATGCTCAGTCAATAAAGATTTGCTATAATTTTAAGTGCCTGCCTCTTCAAACCAATCTGTACAGGCTTATTCTTTCAGCACAAGAGTCTCAATTCAATCTGCAGTGAAATCTATCACGCTACTGTAACACAAACACTTTGCCCAAAGATCTCCCTACCGACCAGCTCTGAACCACAGGTCTCCGCTTCTAACGTGAAGCAGAACACTGTCACTAGTTTCACGTGCTTTGAAGACACAAACACAAGGATTTTTAAAATAAGTCTATCAAAAAGTCAACTGAATGCTCAGAAATAATGTATTATGCTTCAAGACAAGAAAAGTTATGAAGGAATGTTTCATGAGAGTAGGATAAAACATATCTTTATAGGGTATCCTGAATTTTCCCTTCTCAATTATGATAAAGCAGCCTAGTAAGTGAACAGATTTCTTAACTATAGATTCCCATTTACATTTTTACAAAATCATGCATCATAGAAAACTGCTCTGCTTCATGTTTAAATTCAAAACACGACATGCCCGAGAACTTTATGATTCTGGATACTCTGGAGAGGTTTCTGAATGAATCTTCGTGGAAAAAAAATATCACCGACTTCCACAAGTAACAGATAATATCTGTTATATCCAACCAATGGCAACAATAACTTCATTGTCTCCAGGTTAGTCCACCTTTTAGCCTAGAATCAACTTTCCCTTGTTATGCCGCATTCACCAATGAAGAAAGTTTGTATCTCAGAAGAACACCTTGTGCCACCTGAGCTATGTTAAAATACCCTTAAAACCTCCACAGGAGCTGTGCCACTGTCCTGGCATTCCATCTTCTGCACAAGTCCATGAAGCTCGCATGATCAATTAAATAATATTTTGCATGCTTAAGCCATCACCAAGTACTAGAAATACAGTTTTCAGCAAAGCTCAGTAACTATTTTTAATTGCATGGTTAGGCGATGTATGCTTGCCTTCAGTATAAACATGTGCTGGGAGAACACAAAGGAGCACACTTCGTTCAATATATCCATTCACATTAACAAAAAAAAAAAAAAAAGGTAAAGAAGATCTATTTAAGGATTTAAAGGCAAGCCACTTTACCTCAGTCGCAAATCAAGCTGTGCAGACAAAGCCCAAAGGAGAACTTTCCCCAGGAGGTGGCTTCCAGTCCTTCACCCCCATTCATTAGTGCTGCAGTATCACCAAATGTGTGCTACAAACCCCATAATATCAAAAAACACTACTGCCTCCATTCTGGACAAGTCTGTAAAGGACCATAGCCATCTGCTAGCAGCAGCAAGCAACAACAGCTTTTAATTCGGAAATTTTCTCCAACGCCGAGTTCTCTAAAGCAGCTCAAGCCAGTTCCCTACTGCATCCTTAAGATTTCCACCCAGCTTTACACCATCCATTAACCTGACCTATCCTCAATATTTCCAACCTCACTGCATTGTATTTTAAAACTCGTTCTCAGTACTGTATAATCTACGTGCTTGTAAAACTCTGGCAAAAGAAAATGTAATGACTCCAAATGCAAAAATGCAGTTGACTAAAGGGTGGGAGCCTGAAACGCCGGACAACTTGTTTTCAGTACGAAAGGTAACACAAGAATCGAGAACTAACAGAGTTTCTGAATTCTGACAATACACAGAAGACTCAGCCGTGTCGCAGCGCCAGAGAGCTCCACACCAAGCCCCTAACGTGCAAAATGCTCAAAGGGCTGCTGCTCTCATGAGCTTACAATTTAATCAAATTTAGGGCCCGCCAAGAGATTTGTTTCATTTCTTATGTGCACTGCAGCTGAAGGAGGTTTTGAAAGAGCCTCAGAAAGGAAAGACGGCTGGAGATTACTACTGCTGAAAGCAGCTCGGTAGTGCAAATGCCCCAAATTATCTGCACGCATTTCACTGTCTTTGTTAGCAATTACTTTAATTGTATCTAAAATAAAAAAGGGGGGAGGTGAGCCACAGAAAGGGCTCTCTGTTTCAATATTCCAGTTTAACATTTCATTTTCTGGTAAGGAACAAAAATCATTTGTCCATACAAAAGGTTAAAAATGGAACATATATACAATGAAAATTCAGGGCAATACAAATGGTCGACCAGAGACTTCACGATCACCTCACAGCTGAAGATGTTAGGAGGCAGTCAGCTCGCAGGCAAGCCGCAGGCAGGCGTGGTTTTCTAACGCATGGAAACTGGAGCCAAGCTCACACTGCAGCAGGCCTTCCAAAATACAGCCTCTGTCCCTCTGAACAGGGAGTAACAGTTTAATGTACCAAACCTATGTCGTTTTCAACTCTTTACTGAGGATTTTAATCACTGTCCAAGGCTGCAAAGTGTATTTAAAATACTTTGAGAAGGTTTAGCCTCTTTCTTTCCAAATACAGTAATATTCCAATACCTAGAATGACTACAACTTATAACAAGAAAAAGCTTACTATGAGATCTTTTCCAGATGAAGCAATAAAAGCCAATGCAGGTGGAATCACATCAAAGAAAATTCCTGCCTGGAACAGCCTCACCCCTCTGGACTCACTGGCATCTCCCCTTTCAAAGCCCACTCACCAGGGCTGGGATCCCAGCAGCAGTAGGTCCCGCAGAGCCGTGCTGCACAGCAGGTATCACCCACTTACTCCAAGAGGCAGTAATCCTCTGGCACAAGGCAACGCTTGCATCCTCATGATTCCTGTTACTCTTGACATCCCTGCAGCCTTTCTTCCCCTCTCAGTTTTATTTCATAGGGAAAAAGTCTTAGCAAGTACAAGAGCCAGGGCACAACTGTAACTCCCGAGACAACCCTTTCTCATCCAACAATCCTCTCTGTCACCACACGTCACCAACTTCTCTAAGCGCAAGATGTCCAGGCAAGGAGTCTTTCTATCTAAATAATGCTTACAACCCAAATTGGCCAAACCTGGGAAATGACTGTTCTAGGCTGTCTTGTAAGGACAATATGACGTTCTCGTATCATAATGCAGCAGCAGCACAGGACCTAAGCAACTACATGAAACTCATCCCATTTCTAATATTTGTTAACTCCTAATACTGCCATTGCAATCTAAAATTATTTTTAACATATTTGCAAGCAATAAAGGTGAGAATATATTTATATGTATTCTCACCTATACACTGAACGCTGTCAGCAGGACTAAAGCCTTGCCTTTTCCTACATCAATGAGAGAGTTGCGTCCCAAAATTTAACAGGGCAATTAGGCTCAAAACTCCCTACTCCTACCAACACTCATACAGAGGAAATTCCCAATTCGACATAAGCATCTCTACAGAACTTCCATTTCGACTGCAGATCACTCAAGCTGATGGAGTTACTCACATCAAGTTAAGCATGTATGTAAACTTTTGGCAGACATGAACATAATTACATACACTACAGAGGAAGCCAAATACATTTCAAAAGATTATTCATATTTTTCAAGCCCTTTTGGTTAAAGGACAAGAGTCATCATCAATTCTAAACTACAGCCAAACAAGCATTCATTGTGTCTCAAAAGGAGAGCTTCTTTTAGAGATATTTTTAGCAAAAGGAAATTCAGTGAAATTAGCCAGTTCAGCCAACTACTTCCATTTTCCAATGCTGTTCAAACTGACTTCCTGTCAATATTAATTGACATAAATACATTTAACTATTATGGGCTGGAGAATTTGGAAAACTGACTGTTGCTTGGTGCAGAATATGAAGGAATATAAAACTTCTCTAGAAGTTTAGGAAAATCTCTTCCCTAAAAATATTTGTAAATAGCTATAAATAACCAGCATCAGAGTTTTGATTCTCTCCTCCCAATGTCTGGTGAACATAATCCAGATGTATTTATTTTTTTTCCATCAACTGTAACTGACGAAACTTCAGAAACACAACCAACTTCAGCCTAAACTGTATCATCTTCCTTAGCTGCCCGGGAAAGAATAACACATCCACACTGAATATTTTACTGATATTTTTTTAGATATGTACGATTGAAAAGAGATTTCAGTTACTCTGAACAACAGAAGCCAAAACATTTATGCAAATGTTTTATAAAAACAACGTGGTAGCATAGGAACAATCATGTCTGCCATTCTAGGAATAATACTAAACTAATCACCTCCAACTTGGTAATATAAATACCGATGCTTCCTGGTCATTATCTACTACAATACGAGGCTTGAGATAAAGGATTTCACCCAACTGCTACTCAAACAAGGCTATAAAAGGATTAACCATCTCCTAACCACTAGTGCAGAGAAACCTCGCAACCCCCCTCTCCCCCAAAAAAAAAATCCACTGCCAATATTATATCACGGTTTAGTGAAGATTTCCTTCCAGTTCCATCTTTTAATTCGTGGTTTACATGAATAAACTCTCCATCAGCTTGCATGCAGCTCTCTGATGAAACCCCGCACCAGGGCTGCGCTGGTGCTGGGGTGACCAAACCCCAGGTGACGGAGGAAGCCAGCCAGTAGGAATGGCCAAGGCTCCCCGCGTCAACAGCACCGAAGTCCCACCACAGATCTCCCTGCTCCCATCCCAGAGCAGTGGGACCCCTCCAGGACAGGCCATCCCTGCAGGAGTTCCTCTCAGCTATCCCGCAGTTCCCAGAGGATGAGTTATGTGTCTTGTGACTTGCAAGTATATGAAAGTTTCCTGTATGTCCACCGCGATGGTTGGAAGAATAAATCGTTAAGTGAAATAAAATATTCTCCCACTGCTGAAATATCTCCCTCTCAAGTGATGAGGCTAACCAACCGCACTCTTTTCTGCCAAAGGAACATCATTGTGGCACATCATCTTACAGAACAGTCACTTTACAGTCCACTTAAACACTAACTGGTTTCTGTTCTGTGTTTTGGTAGACAAAACAGGGACCATAAATCATAAATATTTCTAATGTTCAGAGCATGTGATATCTAAGGCATTATTTTCACTAAAGCCTAGCAGTTACATTCAAATAAAACAAAATTTTACTTCTGTAACATAGCAGGAAACCTACAGGCCTGCATTTCAAAGGAAAATTATTTACTACGTGTATATTTTTATATCTCAGAATAGGAATGATTTTTCTCTTCATTCTGTGTTTGTACTAAACTTAACCCAAAAGGGTACACACCATGCCTGGGTTTTTTAACCCAAATTAGAGAAGACAATCATTCCAAATATTAAACACAACATAGAACTAGGGAATCAGCTCATACTTGACACTCCAGAGTAAGCAGAAAATGATTCCACTGCATAATAAATTTTTTATAAAAAAGAATTTTGAGATTGCAGTTCTGATCTAGGAAATTCTGATTAGTCAGACCTAAGTGGCTTTTAACAAGAAGGCAGAATTCAAATGCTATCTAGCAATTGCAGCAACACAGGTTCATAAACAAACTAAAAAAAAAAAAATCTACCTTCTTAAAAGTATTCCCCTTTTACTTAGAACAGCATGGGCTATATCCAAGATGTTTCCTATTCCACTACATCACAAACACATCAATAAGCAGTGGATTAAATCTGAAGTTTAGCCCAAGCAGCTACGACAACTTTCCATTCTCAATACCACATACGCAAAAAAGAGACAGTCCCTACATTCATTTCAAAACCCAACGAGTCTCTAGCAAACAAAGCACATTCTCTCCTACAATTTACTAGCTCCCAACATCTGACTTAGAGTTTTGATCTGCCTAAGTGCATCTGAGCTTCTGACGCTGCAGTCACCGCAGAGCGGCTGGGAGCAAACTGCTGAATCAGTCACCCGGCGGTCGCACGGCTCCTCTGCACACAAAACCTCATCCAGGGGTACGGAGCCAGCTCCGGGACAACCGGCCATCGTGCCGCTATAGATCAAAAACCTCGCCTCACCTATCTCGACACAGCTAGTACTCCTGCCATACGCTACCTAGACACTTGGTCTTCTTTGGGAAGAAAACTCCTTTATTTCAGAGTACAGGATGGTGAATGGCAGCACCATAATACTGTCCCGGTTCTTGCTGTGATAGCTGGCTTGTCCAGCTGAGAAGGCTGACCATTCAATTCATCTCCATCCTGTAAATGGACAGTCAGCAGATGGTAGTTTACAGACTACCAATCTAGCCTGGCTTCAATACACTTGGAAGTGACCCCACTTTCCTCCTTTAATCCCCTCTCACCCTGAGGGAGCAGCTTGCTGGCTCCCCTGCACGTGCAGCCCAAGCGTGCAGAGCTGGGTCAGCGAGGAGGCCTGGACCCTGCCAGCCCCCTGAGCCCTTTAGGATATCGTTGTCTGCCAAAGGGCCGCAGCCAGGACCCTTCCCTGCCCGCCTGCTGCTTCCCACGGCTGCGGAACAGCGAGCATAGCCCCATCTCACACTCAAAGCCTGGAGGTCAAGGGAATGACTACACAAACATCAGATCAAGAGGACACCTAGAGCATCTTGAAGGCTTGCTTACACTTGAGTTGTGGTTTCTTAAATCTGCAGGCACATCTGTAACAGTAGGCACCTAATTACAAACGTAGGTGCAATTCCAGCTGAAGTTACTATCAATAAGCAAATTGGTTTCAAGAGGTGCTGGAAGGTTGATCACTTTGTACTTGGAGAACCACGCATCTCTCTCCCAGGACATCCCACCCTGGCTTCCAACGCAACCGTGCCCTTGCGCAGCAAACGGGCAGGCACACAGACCTTACTGCTGGTTTGGAAGCTTCTGAATCCGGATTTTCATGCACCGGACTGCTGCTCTCTGGAAGTACTGCATCGCACTAAATGCCAGGTCACATACCAAAGTCCAGACCTATCGTGACACAAAGGCTCGCAGACAGTCACCTACGCCTTAAGCTCCTGGGGGGTAGAAATAATCTTTTGTGCCCTGCCTCTGAACTCACCCAGCAAGTACAAATATATACAGACTGTGATTCATTCTATGTGCTCCAACATTATTTTTATGAAGTGTTTTCTCTCTCTCCTTTACAGGAAAAAAATCCACTCTTTTTTGGCCAAGCTATAGAATACCATTTCATGGGTTTGTAGAAATAGACTCTAAGAGGAAGTACAAAGAGTTCTGCTAACTGCGTGCAGCAGCTTATTTTAATATGTAAAAAGGTACTTTCTGCATGTGTGGTCCCCCAGCATGTACCTTTTGGGCTGCATGTCTCCATTTCCATGGCAACATGTATCAGCAGGCTGTGCAAACCTCCATAATACATGAAATTTGAAAATCATAACTTTCTAGGTGAAACAAGTTTCCCGGTCTTAGTACAGGCCATAATAGCTAGATATGCCTAAAAAAAAAAAGGTTACTCTACATGGAGATATTAGACTAAGAAAATCTAGTCCTGTGACTACACAAATTCTGCATCTACAGTGGCACACAACCTCCCACAAGAGCAAGTGTTCAAATCTACCCAACAGCCTTCTCAAAGATCACCCTGCTGTAGCAAAAACTTACCCTCCACTGCAGAAAAATGTCACGATTAGCACCCCGCAACACCCAGGCACTACCATGCAGGTCCCTCAAACAAGTCCCATAAACAAAGGAAGCGGCCTGCCGCAGACAGCTTTGTTACAGGTTTGATAGAAAATGGCATTGGTCTCACCAAAGGTGATGACGCAAACTTTAACCCAGCATCAAGTATTTCTCTTTTATTCATCATTTCCTCTGAGCAATATATCAAAGCAAAACCAACCAATCAGGAGACAAAAGAATGATAGAGAGGAGAGAAAGCAAACAAACAAAGCAACAATAATGTATTATCTACTAATTATGTTATCAACAACTTAAGCTGATCCTACAGAAATTGGGACAAAGCACACGCTAAATCCCATCTCAGCTAAACACAACACTGCTCTATTATTACCCGGGGTAGCATCCTACCCTGTCTCCTACCAGCAACACAATTATCTAGCAAAAAAGCAAAAACAGAGTTTATTGTAGCATTTCTCTTTGTTTCTTTGCCTCTGAATTTGGTGCGGTATGTTTGCTTGTCGTCTTCAACATGCTTTTATGTAATAATTATGAGCATTTCACAAAGTTCAGAGCTGGATGACTCTCAGTCTCTTCAATTTTCTGACCATAATTAGTGACTGTGTAAGTCACAAGATCCCTTTGCAGAAAGTTACTACGCTAGGAAAAACAACCTATCTAAAAATCAACTTAAAACACGCTTTCAACGCAATTCTGAATGTGAAAAGGAGCAATGGCTCTATACCTTCTATGTTCTAGCAGACAAAGCCACAGTAACTACATATGGCAGCTGGGCACTGCACAATTATCTGGCCCCTGTTGAATATTTTTGCTGGCTAAGATGATTTGCAGTTCTTGATCTTCAGCTAAGATGAGAAAAGCTTGGATATATTTGTTTCATTGTACACTTAGTTTAAATATAACTGATGTATAGGCAAGGACATATGCAATACCATGTACTTTCCAACTAACATACGTGAGAGTTTGGATGACATACAAGTGTCTGGTAAGGTTCAAAAAAAACATGTATTTACCCACAAGTTTACAACTATAAAATGTCCTCATTTTCACAAGTCATTAACATATTTTACATCTAACCTGCTCTCAGAAAATAAGTCTTCTTGAACAGATCAGCATTCTTCACAGAGAAAAGATAACAACCATAAGCAGAATCTAATTTACTCCAATTAAAGTGTACATTTCCGCTTCATTACAACTAAATTAAATAAAAAGAAAAATCACTTAAAAACTGCACAACGATCAGCTCAAATTGTTTTCTTCGGGATGGCATATTTTTCCAAAAGTTTACGTTACATATTTAAATATTACAGGAAACCAAAAGAGATTTAGACTATTCAGAATGAAAAATCAGGATGATATACACATCTTCCCCCATTACTGCTTAACCAGTGTTTTTCCAGTGAGGGTTTTGTTTGTTTGTTTGTTTAGTTTTATAATCCGACCCTTTTAGATAAATGCATTTTACATGGTGAAAGCGAACTGATTCAGGTCAAGTTAGTATATAGACAGAACAAACTGCTACATTTCAGATAACTGGATGTGAGTTACACCACTCATCTCTATTTTTCCAGCAAACATTTGCCTCAACATGATGTGGCAGACCACTTCTGCCCTCCAAGTATTCAGACACAAGAACTGCAAACTGCCAAAGAGACATGGTATTTTCCTGTAGTACGTGCGTCCGCTCCAGCTAGATTCTCATTATTAACCACTACATTTCTAAGGTTAATTGCATTCTGCCTACCCAGCTCCTCCCTGCACTTTCAAATGGATTTTGCAATACTCCCTCCCTGCCCTTACCCTCCTGCGCTGCGTTGCTGCCCAGGGTTAAACAGCTTCCAGGATCCAGCGAACAGCCCACCGCCCTGCACCGCTGCTTGGAACGATGCTTACCACAGCTGGAGAGGCCAAACTTAGAAACACCTTGGGCACCATAGAAATGTAGGCTCATTATACACACCGATAAGGTGATGAAGAATAAAATTGCTCCCAAGCCTTTTTCAGAGCTTTCAACCGATTTCCCCCATCAGCAAAACAGAATTAAACATAATGCCATAAAGCAGTGAAATGTTATTTACGCAAACAGACGCGCCCTATAGGCGATGCAGGTAGCGCTGCATACAGCTGTATACAGCCAGTGCTCTCTGGCAAAACCTTCGTTAATCATGCTGAACGTTTTTAGACTTCACTCCTTAAAGCTGATGTTTACAAGCAGCCACCTGCCAGGCCTCAGGGTTTTTTGGGGTTGGTTTGGGCTTGGGGAGACGGGCCTTGAAGGGACATGAGAACAGAGGGAAAATGTAAGATAATTTATTTGATTCAGCTCTTTTTAAAGACAGAGCTGGTAAAAGCACATTGCTTTCTTCATGTCAAAGGTAATCTGAACACTGATTTCCTAATAACGATGGTGGTTTTGGCTTAGATTAAGGGCTAGAAATCTATTAAGACGATGTCTGGTGCCACAGTGAATTTCACCACATATTCAATCCTGGCCACTCTGAAACCTCTAATAAGAAAACTGCGAGGAGTTCCTCTGGCAACAGAGACACGAGTATTTCATAAACCCTGAGCCTGTTTCACCTCCCTGACTCCTACACGCCGACTTCTTTCGATAGAAGGCATTCCCACAGAGCAAGTCAAACACGCAGTGGCTGAACAGGACTTTCCCACCTGGCTGAGACACCCTCCTACCCTCTTCCCTACCTTCCGTGGGGGCACAGCAGCCACGCGGGGAAAAAGGCTCCTGCCTGGAGCACAGTCAAGCTGAGAAATACAGGGAATGGAGAAACGGGCAGGAGCTGGAACAAGAATGGGATGGGAGGCTGGCAGGCAAGAGGCAGCTGGTATGAAACTCTAGGCAAGAGGGTATCACAGACATAAAAATACTAGGATAGTAATGTCAACAAGCACCACTCCAGCTCCTACACACTACATGGAGGAAGGGTTTTAAAGAAGGCAAAATCATGTAGTAATTGGAAATGTATTAAACACATTCTGACAAGCACGGTCACCTAAAGCACCAGAAGCCATCTGATTCACACCTGTCTAGTGTTTGACTGCTCTACACTGCAAGCTTAATTTTCATAACTGAAGAGTATTATTATTTAGTTTTTACATGTTTTTTTCCCAATCAACGTCTAATGCTTTAGCATTACAAAAAAAACCCAAACCAAGAATGCCAACATTTGAATTTCTTGCAAGTTCATCCACATTTTTACAGATTCCAGTGATGATCCCAGAGATTTCTTTCCCAGGACAGACGATAAAACAGGAACAAATATGGAAGAGAAAGCAAGCTCTGTTCACCTTCCTACAAAGAACCACCTAAAGCCCAGACCTGCCACGAATACTCCTCATGCTCACTCCTGCTGTTGAGGAGCCTTTGCCCACAGAACCACTTAAGCCCCAGCCTGACACCCAGAAGACTCCAAAGAGCACTGAGTACTATTCAGCTCGTAACTAGGAGCCTCATTAAAAGATTATTTCACATAGACTAACAGTTCTGGAAAATGCATGATAAATTGAGTATCTTCACAGGAACAAGATGTTTTCCTTCAGAAGAAGAAAAAAGAAAAACCACTGTGATCCCTTCCAAGCAGATTCTTCAAAATCTGTTCAGATGAGGCATCCTTTTTTTTTTTTCTAAAAACACAAATGGTCTTCAATGACATTTTTATTAGAAAAACATGATTTCTGCTTGCCAGAAACCAACTGGATGATATATTCTTTAGCATGCTTGAAAGGTTTGTGTATTGTAAAAGTAGAAAGTAACAGGAATGTTAATCTGAAAAAAGCCATGGAAAAAATTGACACACAAACTGAATTAAACAACGCTGAACGAATATGATGCAATAACAAGCCTTTTACCTCACCACTTTCTAATAAATTAAATAAGATAATGGAAATAAAAAAAGAAGGCTGTCTTAGAGCTACATGGAAGTTCATACCACTATCGTAGCAAATAAAACAACAATGCACTGCCTATTTATAATGAATGACATCCCTGCACCTTACTGCCCTTCGTTTTAGACAAAAAACAGATGTCATTTATAAATGCTCCAGAACAATATGTTCAAAATCAAGGTACTATATTTATATATGAACACTATGAGGATACAAGGGGAATATCCAAGGAAGTGAGAAAAGAGCTCCTGAACAGAAGGAAAAAGAAGAAACTGAAACACTGGAGAGGCACCTGAACATCTAAAAATAAACAAAAATTAGTTTCACAAGGAAGTTGATTAACAAATACTTCTACAAATTTGTTCCTTTTTAACTCAACCATTTACAAAACAGTGGGATGGGGGGAAGGGGGAGACCAAACCCACACCACACACAGAATGACACTTCCAAAGAAAGCAGAAAGGACCAGAGAGGGAGTATGAGCACAGGTACAGGAGGAAGAGAGATGAAAGCCAGCAGCATCAGCTTGAAGTGAGAGCAGGAGTACAGCGTATGGACTGACAGGAACTATGACACCGTACAGGAATACTGACCAGAGAGCAGCAGAAGACAAGACAGGCAGGACAAGAAAACTACAGAAGATGTGACAAGTAGGACCTAAACTGCTCTGTCCCCTGCACCGGTGCATGGCCAAGACCACCTTCTTGGCATACACTCCCTTTGCAGCAAGGCACAACGTGCCAGTGCGGTATTCCTCCATCCTGTCCCGAGCCTTTCCCCATCCCCCCTTTGCTGCAAGGCAAGGAACAAACTACATCGAGTCTTTTATTCCCATGCAGAGCTGAAGGACCAATGTGTGTCTGATGAAACCCTCCCCTCCCTACCAGCCTCCAGCTGCCGCGATTCTTAGACATAAGGTTGTTTAAATGGGGGCAGCTTCTCTCCCCACGATTCCTCCTTCCACCCTTTTTGGCATTCTCTGACAATTAATTCCTCAAACAGAAGGTCGAGAAGAGGCTGCAACTGAAGAGCTGAGTACCACACAAATTCCTACCAAAAGCTTCCGTAATTCTTACACAGACAGTGAGTAACATAACTGATCTGACAATTGTCAGTACAGGCTTAATATGAAAGTATAATTAAATACTATAAACATGCATTTTACACCTTTTTTTTAAAGAAAGATACACATAAAATAACTCTATATTAAATAACATCCTATGGGGATCAAATTCAGCCATGATGCAAACAAGGAAATTTTAATTTTAAATGATTCTTGCTTGCTAAGGCTAAATTTGATCTGTGGTTGGGAGGACTACCAGCTGGAAGCATGGCAGAGAGAAAGGTTTTAATCACGGCCTCTGTAGTTTGACACATTGTGCACTGTCCTCTAACTCCTAAATTCCTCATGTCAGACCTGTGCAGATGATGCTACTTCCCCACTCACTTTGCTCACAACCCACCTCTAGCTTATTTTACAAAGCAAATAACATCACCACTATGGCAGCAATCACCTGGCCTGGATTTAGTCAAGCTCATTACTGCAGGCTGGATTCGGCACAATTGATCTTATGCAGTACCATCTCTTTCCAATTTCCAGCATTTATTAATAAACTATCATTTTAATTCAAGAGCCCCTCATCTCTTCCCAGAAGAACACAGTATCTTCAAGGGATGCTTCTGTGGGTCTACTTTCTCTCTTATATTTACAATCACACCATAATTCTGTAAGAATCTGCGAGAAAATTGCCTATCCCCTCCATCCTTTGGCCATGGTACTAGTATGCTTCAACAAGGCTATAAAGCTATCTAAGAAAACATTTGGTGTTTTCTGAAAATATCTGTCACCCAAAGAGTGCTTCCACCCCTCCTTCAGAAAAAGGAAGCCAATCATTGCCCTACTGGGCAATACTGGGCCGTGGACTGCTACCAACCTGTGCCCTGCAGGCTCCAACATAATATTCATGCTTGCATATACAATATATGAAGTGCTAATAGAGATGCAAAAACTTGAACGTGAAATAGAAACAAATACATCTAGATTGCAACAGAACCAACATTCACCACTTAGTAGATGATATTTTTCCATATGAATGAGAGCAAGGCAAAGAAATCCAAGGTATCCATAAAAATAACTTCAGCAGAAGTGAAATCAACAAAACCTACCAGTTTTAAAACTAAGCTTAAAGGGCTTGGGCTTTTGTTTAAGAACAAGCCTTACAGAGTTCTTGTGACCATAAATCAGAATTCAGATATCTGCACATGGCACCACAAATGCAGTATTTTCAGTGTCTGGGAGAGACCAGAAAAAGCAAAAAGGAAAGGACTGTTTGACCCGCCACACTACACTGGATTAGCAAAAAGCAAACCTAGCATCGATGCAAAAGAAAAGCATCAGTTAATTAAAGATTGATCTTTTTCCAAATTTGGGATTCAGTTATCAACTATCAGCAACCAATTTAAATCCTAGTGCAAATCCAGTATACTGTAGAATTGGAACTGTTAGAGCCCTAGGGCAAAGGAAGATCCCTACAGGCTGCACCCTATTTGGGCTTCCCCGCTGGGATCAGAAATAATCACGAATAGTAATTCCCCTTGATCACTAGTTTGGGGATCCATATTCATATACTAACAAACAGTTCCCAAACACAGGCACATAACTAGGGAGCAACTCTCAAAAATCCCCAAACAAACAAAAGCAGCCCTCCCCACACCCCCCCCCAAAAAAAAAAAATCACATCCCACCAGCAACTCAACCAGCAGTGAAATTAGATTATTTTTCAACAACATCATTGTTTAGTGTGCTAAAATAAAACTCTCATCTTTTACAAGACGATTCAAAAACTTGCGCATGTCCTTACACTCAAAAAGCAAGCGTGAAGCCAACAGAGGACACCGGAATCTTTCCACTGAAGAAACTACGATAGGAAGATCAGCTGTTCACCGCAGGTATCTTGAGAAAAACATTAAAGTTTGAGACTACTGCAAGAAAATACAATCATGATTGGTTAAGTGGTTTTTTTAGCCGTTAAAATCTGTGCTTTCACAGAAATTGAACTATTGAGAACTTAGCAACTGTCTTCTTAGGAGAACTAACACGAACACTTTAACAAGAAGTAGAAACTACAGCCATACCATCAAACCAGCATCTCCTGGATTTTCCTTTTAAATGGTTTTTCAAACACTGAATCAACAGAATACTGCTTAGCTTAAGGGACACAACAAGCCCAAAGAAAACAATTTCCCTAAACACAGGGGAAACAAAAAAATCATGTATTTCTAGAGAGCAAGAGCATTACAGTGGGCATGCTTAAGTCTTGTAGCATTATTTAAAATACATAAGAAATAAGAGAGCTAAAACAGCAAATAAAAATTGAGCTGAAAAAAAATCCATTTGTTTCAGTTAAAATTTCTTCCTCACCTATATTATCATCACAAGATCTCAACTTTTTATTTATTATTTCTAGATATTGTTTCAATTATTAGAAGACTTGCATAAAAGCCACATTACTCCTTCAAGAACTACTACATGCCAGAAGTACCAAAATAAAGCTGGGAGTAATCCACAAGTGAGTTTGGTAAAATTCACAAACAGTGGAACATAATCCTTACCCTTCTCCCTTTTTGTTTTTTTTAAAAACATATCTCTATCTCACTTAAAATGGTACAATTACAACAGTGTCAGCATATCAGAACACCTCATACTGAAAAGCGATCCTTACAGGCAAATGAAAAGCTTGACTTAAAAAAGAACCTAATTCCTTGCACTGGCTAATTAGTCTGCTCTGTGATCATATGTTTAAGCTTTCATATCAGAAAACCTCATTTCACTTTGTCAATGCTTTTCAAGCTGCGATATTTTATTTGCATTAGGCTGCAAGCACTAGGTAGTGCTAAAAGTTGCATATTAATAATAATCAAAACCAAACAGTACTCTCAGATATAGAGTACCCACGGTCACATTAGATGAAGAAAAAGGACTGTACAACCAGTCCCTCCATCTGACCGATAACAGAAGTTACAGAGCTCGCTCACTGGTAATTAGAGTATTGGCAGCAAGAAAAATTAGAATCCAAATAAATCCTAAGTGTTGGAGTTCTGGAATTATCATCTCTAAACGAGATCAATGCAAACATCATATTAGAGCAGCTACCTGAAAAACGGCAAAAGCTGGGTGAAAAGTAACATTTCCAGCATTAATTATATTCTATTAATCAAGTTCTGCCCATTTGCTTTTGGTAACTGGAAAGCAGCACACACTCGTAGGGGATGAACATATACACACACCTGCAGTGTGGAAGTACCACCAAAGCACAACCCCACGAATGCAAACTTGTTCACTAGTCTCTCATTTAGTTCAACCACCAAGTTACACAACACTGAATTGATATAAAAATCATAATTAAAATAGCTAGCCAAGGCTGTCACCCCTCCCACCCTGCACCACTTGAGCAAGTTGCTTAGTGAGGAAAGAAAACGTGCTCTTGACAGGGAGACAAGGGTCTGTCTGAGCAGTCATTTTACACTCCGCGTTTAAACAGAACCCGATACTGAGTCCATGAGCTTTTACGGCCGCACACAACCCGTGCAGAACTCTTTCCACAGCTCGTTATCCTCTACTCATCATCGCCAGCCATGACAAGTCATGGCTCGATCAACGAGAAGTGGCAAGAGGAAAGTACAAACCATTGGATTCCCATTTTGAAAAAGCATTAGATGACCATCAGCAGCACTTTGAAAGTAGCGCTCACATACAAACCTTCCATGCTCCCTCCCTCTACTTCTGTTCAAAACCTTCCTATCTCTAGGTAGATTCACCAACAGAATAACCCAGTGGCCAAACGCTCCAGCATACCAGCTACTTGGCAGCAGAAGCCCTGTTACGCCGGGATAAAGGAACACAGACGAGCAGTTGCAGCAGGAAGCTTTCATGCTCTACGCACCATTTTACCTTGCATTAACTTGTTTCTGTGTCACAGAATAAGAAATTTACAGCAAAAGTTACAGAAAGTTATTCTGGAGCACTTCTTTTTGTTGGAACCGTGTAGTGTATTTTCACTGTTTTAAGAAGAGGCTTCACAGATAAAGGAAGACCAAAAATGACAGTGTAATAGTACAAAACTGTGAAGACTCGGTAGATGCAGCTGTGGAGCATTGTTTTAAGATTACCATGGTATACAACTGGTTAGTTTATCTTAAATGTTTTTGAAAGACAAGCTGGCCCAAAGAATCAACGGTGTGTGAGCTGTGAAATTGTTCCTGCTAACACGAAGCAGTTCAAGTAGTTTCAGTAGACACTGGACATCACAGGAGTGAAAGCTGTGACAAACACAGATTTCTCATTCCAAGACTTACATGTGGAAAATAACAAACATTTGCTTGAAGAGACTGAAGTTATATGTCCACAGCTTATATACACCATTAGCTTTGAAACTAAAGACAACAGCAGCCTGTTTTATTAATACAGAGGATCATTAAAGCAACGGGAGTCACATACAGACCACAACCACGTCAGGATCCTTTCAGGCAACGTGACTGCTTGTTATCATGCCGCACGTTGGAAGATGTAACGCACTACTCTGCGTGGCTTTCATCACCCATAACAATTTCACAGCAGTAAGCATTTCACACCCATTTGCCTCCCTCCGCCTTCAGCCTGTCTGGAAGGAGCGAGGAGTTCAGAGATGGGCTCTCCCCTCCATACGGGTGGTGAGCTTGGCACGGGTCGCCCAGCCAGGCAGGCTCTCCAAGGCACGTGCTGGAAGCTCCCACCAACCCGCAGCAGGGAAGGCAGAGCAATCCCACTACCACTGCTGCTGTTGAAGATCGTCCCTGTAATTTCTGTGCCTTACACTAATGCAAAAGGGTTATTACATTATCATGTAAGAAGGTTGGAAGGTTAATTTACAGCTATAAAAGGCTACAAGGTCTTTTTGATACTGTGATAGCGAGTTTAGAAGTGACTGTGATTTTCTCAGGGCTTCTGAAGCAGAAGGCTCCACCACAGCCAACGTACATCTTGAGAGATGCCAGCAGCTGCTCCAGAAGAGGGGGAAAAAAAAGAAAAAAAAAAAGAAAAAAAAAAAAGAAGAGTTCTTTATTCTCCTCTCTTTCTTTTTTATTTTTACACAACCTGATTTTGAGAAAAACATTTAGGTTTTCATTACCACAGGAGGGCAGGAGCATGTAATGCTAGTGCCGATTTCTTCTTAGAGACAGCGGAACAAACAGCGGGAGCTGGAACGCAGAAACAGCCAAGTCAGAGACCCGGGGCGTGATGAAAATTCAGTCGCCCCAGCAGAGTTAACTGCTTGTTAATGAAGGCGTATGCATCCCATCTGCTGGCTACAGAAGAGCCGGAATGGTTTCAAAAACATTCCAAGGCAGACATACCATCAAATATACCATGTGAATGTGTGATCCATACTCAAAAGTTTACCCCGCTGATTTTGGCGGGGACGAGTGACACAGACACACACGGGCACCGAGGTCGCAGGCTACGAACCGTGTCCTTGTCGCAGGGTATCTGTCACTGCCCGCGGAGAGTAAAAATCCTTCCAGTGTAATTTGTTTATTCATTAATTCTGATTCCAGGAGAAAGTTCTGGCTTGCACCCAACAGCTAATTGGTTCAATAAACAGCATCTCAGTTTAGAAGAAGAAAACATGATACTACAGAGAGGGGCATGCAACTGA
Source organism: Eurypyga helias (assembly GCF_000690775.1). NCBI lineage: Eukaryota > Metazoa > Chordata > Aves > Eurypygiformes > Eurypygidae > Eurypyga > Eurypyga helias. The sequence goes on along the minus strand of NW_010240889.1, from coordinate 7,544 downwards.
AACCTCGATATCTGACGTCGGGCTTCGCAAAGAGCTGGACTGCAGTGAGCCAGCCTGAAACGACAGGACAGTATACTGTTTAAATGTGAGAAGTAACTACCAACATTGCTGTGAAGGCTTGTGGAGAAGGGAGAAATTACTACCATAAAAACGTGCCTAATTATGACCCAAAACACAAAAAAATTTATGGGTGAAATAATGGAGGGGAGAAAAAAAAATCAGGTTGTTGTCTTTATTATGTGAATTACAACTCATGGCTATAATATTTAAACTTTTGTTTCCTTCCTAGCTAGGCCTGCCACATACGATATGCTACCAAGAAAGCTGCCAAACAATTGTTTGAATATTCCAAAAAGCAATCTGTGGCCCACCACGAAAAACAAATACGATAGCCCGAAACCTGCTGTCATCTGCACGCTGTCCAGGAGTTCGAAAGAGAGAGAGGGGCTTACCAGAACAAAATTTGCTGCACAAAGTCAAGTTCCCAGGTAGCTTAATTCATGTTATTTACCAACATAGATTTCCCTTTTCATGAAAAGAAATAATCCAAAATCTTGAATTCCATAACTCATGTAACTGCCAGTATTATAAAATTCTCTTTAATAAGAAATCTTTTAGACTAGACAAATACTGTACAAGAGCCATTAGATTTTCAAAATCTATTAGAAAAGTAATTGTCACAGATTCAGTATGTTAACAAGAACATTTGAACTGAGGCTTCATTTATCTACCTATCCCTTCAATAAGAAAACTGTGTAAATCACTCCAAATTATGCACACTGTACAGGAATTTTTTTTGCTTTAAACCCTTGGGTTGTACAATCATTTCTCTACAAGAAACAATTAACAAGTCATACTCCACGTGCTATGTCAGAGGCAACAGCAAAATGGGTTTTCATGGTAAGTCCTTCATATTCTGCTACGATCAGCATTTTGCAGAACTACATAGATGGATTCTCTGGTAGCCCTTCACTTCCTTGTTCAGAAGGTCACTTTTTTGCACTATTTCTTTTTATAAAGATCTATTTTTGACTGCTGTGGACTTTTGTTTACATATTAAGCCACCTGATGCCTGCAGGAGCCATATAGTTTGCTAATGAAGTCATTTTCTCTCTGCTACACATAGCGGCTCCATGTAACTAAACGCTTCTAAACAGGACTTGGCACTCAGTAAAGCTGAAGACGACTTAACTCTCCGCACGGTTATCCCTTAGAATTAAAAGGAACGCACGGTTCTGCTTTTCTGCAGTGGCTGACTCAAGGAGAAGGGGGAAGGGGAATATAAAAGCACCAAACTCTACCATCACAATTTCAGAAATATTACAATTCATTAAATAAAGAGAATAAGGATAACTCAATTATTTCCTTGCCTTGGAGAGCTGAGGGTTGATGTAGGAGGGGTTTTTTGTTGAGTTGGGGGCAGCTGCTGAGAGAGATTATAGGGTTTGTTTATGTTTTGGAGGTTTTTTTAATGAGGATGGAACAAAGTCCAGTATTTTGCTGGATTAAGTATAACATGAAGGAAAAACAAGACAAGTTAAGAACCTGAACCATCCCATGCCACAAAGCACTTCACTCAGCAGCTACACTGTACATATAGCTTTAGCCAATTACCTACAGATTTACTAGGACCTTCACTGCTGTGCTACACAAGCTTTAAGTTACAGTAACATAGTGAATTTCTTTCTTTTGTTTAAATTTTTTAAAAAAATTATGCAACCATTAAAACAGTAGAAGAAAGTATGTTTTTTCTTTGAGTACTTGGACACAAAATGGCAATTAATCAAAGTGTATTACAAAACAGATTAACACCTGACTTTCAGCATCAAAGCCCAACAGTGAGGAATCTTACGATACAGGAGACAGGACAGCTCGTGCGCTACAATTACCAGGTTACCACTACTGCCTGTCAACCGGAGAGAGCGCAAAATCCCCTGTTCGTCAAGATCAGATGGGACACGGGCAAGATAAAGAAAAAGAGAAACCCTAGTCCCCACAATCATTGCTGCACCTCGGCTACAAATAAATACCGGGCCCTGGTCTTTTTGGCTGCCAGTCAAGTATTTCTTCATAAAAGTAACAAATATGTTTATTTTTCTTCCCAGTCAACACTGCATGCCAGACCAGCAGATCGTTCTGACCAAACTGTCATGAAACACCTCTTCAATTTCTGATTTAACACTAATCCCTATTAGGATAGAAACACTGAAAAAATAGATCTAAAACCTAAAGTGCTTTTGCAACATTCTTCGAGGTACTAAATCAACATTATCTGTAGTATCTAATACTACAGATAATTAAAATCCAAGTACACGTGAAGTATAAATATGCTACAGCTTAAGGTTCTCATGTGTCAGGATTTCAAGATTATTTTTATTCTTTCACTTAACATTACTTAACCTTGTATTTTCATGACCATCACTATGAATACTTACTCTAAACTTCTAGAAAACTCAAGTTTTTGACAGGCTAAGTGTTAAAAATACTGTATTACAGTAACATGTATGTTGTTTGCAACACTATGCAGAATACTTCACATATAAGTGAATCATCAATCATCATACGGACATTCTAAGTAAGTTTATGGTTTCTTGCAATGATATCGCTTACTGTTTCAGAAAACTGTTTTCCTAACTTCAGTTCCAAGAGGGTCATTCATGATATCCTTAACCTAAACAACTACCACTACCTTAATATGTGCAAACAAGCGACAGTGACAAGCTACTAACATCAGATCTCAGAAAAAAACAATGAACATTTGATTTAAACATACCTTTCTTGCTGCAGTTTTCACAAACTAAACCACATAGTATGAAACAAACCTTAGGATTACAACTGATTAGCCAAAAAATACAAATAATAGTTTAATATATTACCCTCCCAAACTTTGACACAATACTTTAATAACAAGGCTGTAGCTACAAGAAACCAACTCAAACCTTTAAAAGATGCCATTCGGTGATGATTTTTAAGTCCCTATGCATCTACTAGTCACCGAGAGTCAAGTAAGCGATACTAATCGCTGTTTGGTTTAGCAACTTTGTAGAGCAAACTTTTGATGGACAGGTGATGGCAATTTGCCACCGGTTCCCAAAAAGAGTGTCTGCCTTCAGCTACACCACTGTATCGACACTTTCTAAGGAAACTCAGGGTGCTTCTGGTAAAGTTAGCCACAAGTCACTGAAACAAACTGTGGCACAGTATGTCCCAGTGCTTACGCGTAAAACATCCCCACAGACATCTATAGGATTTCTGGATATAAATGCAGAACCAAGCCTCAAGCAAACATGTTTTGCAACCCCAAATATAGTGAGTTTAGAAACAGTTGGTGGAAAAACTGCTCAAGCTTCAGATTTTTTTTCCTGCTGGCACCTGCATCAACCTGTGGGCCGAAAGGAGTGGGAGACTGGAACACGGGTAAGTTAAAGCTGTGAAACCTGCTTGCGATGGGGTGCAAAGATGCGCTTCAGAACCCCCCTCCACAGCGATGCCAACCGCGACCAAGATCTATGCTACAGAAAGAACCTATTTTAAACCCCAGCAGTCCAAGCAGCGAGAGGGAACCGGGATGAGCTGCAATATTTATGCAGCCATTCTAATGCAAATACCTACGGTATTAGAGAGGCTATTTGCGTGGGTGCACGGCCCCTCCAGTCTGCCGACAATGCCAACAGAAAGAACAATTCGGAGGCATGCATGACAAAATGCCTCCGACCACGGGGTAGGCAGGTCCACTGAACCGGATACAATTCCTATGGGATCAACCGGGCTCCGTGGAAATACCGTCTGCTGGATCCCTCCATACATCTTGCTCCCGCGTAGAATACATAGATTAGCAGGGCAGAGGTAGGAGCGAGCTCCAAGCCAGGCGGTGCGGGCAGCAGCCGCGGAGCGCCGAGCTGCAGACGGGGCTGGAGCGCACCCCCCCAGGGCTGCTCCTCCCCGCCAAAGCCCACCGCCGCCAGCGAACAGCTAAAAAACCAAAAATACACCAACAGCCACACACCCCCTCGGTGGCAAAACGCGCTCCCCAGCACTTTTTGTAACAAAAAGGGGGGCAGGCATGCAAATCAGCATCTAACCTACGTCCAGGCTGAGAATATAGACTACGCTCTCATAGAGAAACCAAAAAGCAAGGAGGTTCCAGTCTTCCCTATTATTATTTTCAACGTGTACGCCTTTAACAGTAAAACTGTAGTACGAGAACCAAGTATACAGGCATGCCAGGCTGTTTTCAGAAGTTCTTTAACCATGCATCCCAGTATCTATCTACACCAAGTCACAGCCTCTTCTCACGCCAATCCGGCACGTCTACAATTATACCACAGGCTCTGTTCTCTCCTGTAGTTCTCTTGTAGAGCAAGACAGGTAAGATCGTTGCAGTTTATGCACTTCAAAACACTCTAAAACTAACTACGTGGTACAAAAATCACTTTTTCTGAAAGAAACTGTACAGAAATTGGGCAGTGGTTATACGGTATAGCCATTACCTAGAGGTTACTGACAGAAAAATTCCTGGTAGTTAGAACTCCCTTTTTATCCAAAGACCATTATTTTGATAGACTGAAAATGCCTTTATTGGACCAAATTTGGTGTCAGAGAATGCCCAGATTTAATAGTATGGTATGTGTATTTCACAACACAGTCAAGCAAAATGCAGCAAAAAACCCAAGCAAATTAAGGTCAGTGGCTACTATCACAAATGTTACCTGCTTATTATACAACCTGTTACATTTTACCCCGGTACGTTTTGTAATACAGCGTGAGTACTGTACCAAGCAGACTGGACTATGTCAGCTGGTACAATTTTAATGTAAACAACGGTTCTTATCTCTCTACAATCTAGTTACAACTGGCTCTTTAATCGTCACTACCGTGTCCTCCCCAGCCCTCTCTCACACACACAAACCCACCAGAGACCGAAATAGCCCCTCTGAGATGCAGTTGCACGCAGTGAAAATAAACACAAGGTATTACAATGACAGAGAGGAAAAGCCTCGCTTCAATGGAAAGACATTCACAAAGCTGCCGCGCAAAAAGTAAAAAGCAACGAGCATGGAAGCATTTTGGGTGGGAAACGCCGGTAGCCAAGCCGGGCGAGAGGGCACGGCAGGCTGGATGCGGGTACACACTACCGGCTGCGGGCCAGGAGCTGCCCAGCGCCCCGGCAAAGCAGAGCCCCCGAAATCCACCCACGGAGCGGGGCATCAGGGGTGAGCCATCAAAGGGGCTGCAACAGGCAAGGAGAAGGGGCAAGCGCTGCCCTCCCCTCCCTCCACGCATGCAAGTTTTCATCTTTCTTCAGCCAGGAAGGACGATGCTGCTAGAGAGAAACGGCTCCTTTTTAGCACCCACCCAGCTTCTCCACAGCGGTATTTTGGAAACATCCGAGATCTCTCAACGCAGTTTTATTTCCTTATCATCACCCGAAAGACAGCTAGGGTATTTGCAAGGCTTCCTCAGCCCTGCGAAGAGGCAATCACAGAAACGGGATCCTTCTCATTCACAACAAACAGAAGATACTTTTACAGCCTTAATTCAATTAACATGCACGAGCACCGCGCACCAACGCCAGCACATACATCCACCTGTTCCACGGGTGCTGCACACAGCCGGCTCACGGTGACAAGCCAGGACTGCCACCCTCACCCTGCTTCAGCTGAAACCTTCTTTTCTAGAAAGCCACAGACAAGCAGCGATCAATCCAAGGGTTTCCTAAAAGGCACACACACAGCGATCTTCAGAGCCATTAGTTTCTGTACGAGTGCAGGAAGGCAGATGGAGAAAATATTAGTTGTCTGAAGGAATCCCTTCAATCGCACAAAATTCCTGGAGGAGAATACACCCGTCAGTGCGATTTAAGTGTCAACATAACAAAGGAACGCCCCTCCCAGCACCTCTTGCCTTACAGATATGTCACACTGGAAAGGAAAAACTAGACAATCAGCACTGTTTATCCACCCTACCCTCGCCATCACCCCAAGAAAAAATGTTGGGGGTTGTTTAGCGTTTCTAGAAAGAGCAGAATAGAGGGATGTGGCAGAAAACAGCATCCTCTTTGAGGATTCCTGAAAGGAAAGCTGTGGACAGAGGGAAAGCTTTATCTGGAATCATCTTTCTGTATTACAACATTAGACACAAAATTAGTTTTGCCTGACGCACATGTTTTGCCTTGCCACATGTACAGAAATCCTAATGGCTGAAAAGCATTAGCCTAAATTAAAAGGAATCCAGCTTCAAATTAGTAAAATAATCTCCCATTTTACTCATCCAGAGTGAAGAATAATTACACAAAATAACAAAATAGTCAAACTCATAATTCAACAGGAATTAAGAGGATAACAGTGTTACTAAAATTAAAATGTATGCACAACAGTGTAATAACAAATTCATAGGATACAGTAAATCTTTCCCAAAACCAGGCTAGGATTATATCAAGATCACCATACAGCATATGCCTGAAATACGGCTGTAAATAAGTGTGACTTAATTAGACCACCACCTACTTTAAGCCCTTGATTTTATAAATAGTAGCATCCAATAATGACTAGTGATAAAAAAAACCAAACAACCAACCACGGTTTATAAGGTAAAAAGAAGAAACAGCAAGTAGAAAGTCAAACACACAAACAAGGAACAGTAGAAAAGAAGCCCCTGAAGGTAATTATTAAAACTATCTCAATTTCTATTTCAACAGTCACAAAAAATCCCAACAGGTATTGCAGCAATGGCAATACACTCACAGTTACAACTCCCTGATCAGGAATATTCTGCCTCGAAAGTGTCTGCACATGTGCAGAAATGAATAAAACCTATTCTTCCACAGTCCCATCTCAAACAAAAAATTACTAGCACTATTGTGGTACTTTGCAACTGTTTTCTCACACACTGCCACTTTTTATTCCGTCTCCAAACCTGCTCGTACAGAAGCCGGTAAAGTCGAGCAGCATGAGTTTCACCCAACTCAGTTCTGCTGAATCTCTGTAGGGCTCACACCCAGTTGCAATCTTAGTCAACACACATGGCCGTTCACCTTACCTAAGGTTAGTACGGGTTTTTAACCGTCTCCTAGAGAAAGATACGTGCGACTCGGGGAAAAAAAAAAACAAACAACCTTCTACAGCCACACACACGCGCGGGAAGCTGTCACACCGCTTTCTCTGCGACACCTCTCCGTTTTAAACACCGGGAAAAGCACCTGGCTAGACAGGAAGGCGACGACTTTTGAAAGGAGATTCTGCCTCGCCGGCTCCATCAGAACTGCCACAACAAATACTCCGGGTGAAACAGGAAGAGAGCCTCACGCCTCTACCAGAGGGTGGGGGACAGCACTCGCACACAGGAGCAGAGGCAATCGCCACCCCGAGCGGCAGTGCCACCACACACACGCCAAGTCCTCCTCTTCGCCAGCTCTCGGCACCGGAGCTGGAGGGGCGGAGGAGAAGGTGAGGCTGTACCACGGAGCTTCCTCCTTTCTCGCCTTTTTTTCTGTTGTTGTTGTTGTTGTGGCGGTGCCATCGCCCGGCAGCACGGAGGAGCGGAGG